>NC_136606.1:19109212-19178001 GCF_910589615.1 Taurulus bubalis | reverse complement strand
CTTTAAAGTGCATTTCTAACTTTTTATGCTCCGAAAAGACTTTTCCAGACTTAACAGAGTCCAAAAGTGCATTTTGTTGTCAAACACTTAGATTATGTGATTTTCTGCATTTAATGCAATCATAGAATACCAGACATTCAAGTTGTACTATAGTGTAAGAGTACCTGATGCTCTCATCACGTTTTAGTGCTTTAAGTTGCATTTCTAACTTTTATGCTCCGAAAAGACTTTTCAGCCTCAACAGAGTCCAAAAGTGCATTTGTTGTCAAACACTTAGATTCTTTGATTTTCTGCATGTAATTTATCATAGAATACCAGACATTCAGTTGTACTATAGTGTAAGAGTACCTGATGCTCTCATCACGTTTTAGACCTTTAAGTTGCATTTCATAACTTTTTATGCTCCGAAAAGACTTTTCAGACTTAACAGAGTCCAAAAGTGCATTTTGTTGTCAAACACTTAGATTCTATGATTTCCTACATGTCATGCATCATAGAATACCAGACATTCAAGTTGTACTATAGTGTAAGAGTACCTGATGCTCTCATCACGTTTTAGACCTTTAAGTTGCATTTCTAACTTTTTATGCTCCGAAAAGACTTTTCAGACTTACAGAGTCCAAAAATGCATTTTGTTGTCAAACACTTGATTCTTTGATTTTCTGCATGTAATGCATCATAGAATACCAGACATTCAAGTTGTACTATAGTGTAAGAGTACCTGATGCTCTCATCACGTTTTAGACCTTTAAGTTGCATTTCTAACTTTTTATGCTTCGAAAAGACTTTTCAGACTTAACAGAGTCCAAAAGTGCATTTTGTTGTCAAACACTTAGATTCTTTGATTTTCTGCATGTAATGCATCATAGAATACCAGACATTCAAGTTGTACTATAGTGTAAGAGTACTTGATGCTCTCATCACGTTTTAGACCTTTAAGTTGCATTTCTAACTTTTTTTGCTCCGAAAAGACTTTTCAGACTTAACAGAGTCCAAAAGTGCATTTTGTTGTCAAACACTTAGATTCTATTATTTCCTACATGTAATGCATCATAGAATACCAGACATTCAAGTTTCATTGTAATATAAGAGTATCTGATCGCTCTCATTACGTTTTACTGCTTTAAAGTGCATTTCCTAACTTTTTTGCCCCGAAAAGACTTTTCAGACTTAACAGAGTCCAAAAGTGCTTTTTGGTTGTCAAACACTTAGATTCTATGATTTTCTGCATGTAATGCATCATAGAATACCAGGACATTCAAGTTGTACTATAGTGTAAGAGTACCTGATGCTCTCATCACGTTTTAGTGCTTTAAGTTGCATTTCTAACTTTTTATGCTCCGAAAATGACTTTTCAGACTTAACAGAGTCCAAAAGTGCATTTTGTTGTCAAACACTTAGATTCTATTATTTTCCTACATGTAATGGCATCATAGAATACCAGACATTCAAGTTTCATTGTAATATAAGAGTATCTGATGCTCTCATTACGTTTTACTGCTTTAAAGTGCATTTCTAACTTTTATGCCCCGAAAAGACTTTTCAGACTTAACAGAGTCCAAAAGTGCTTTTTGTTGTCAAACACTTAGATTCTTTGATTTTCTGCATGTAATGCATCATAGAATACCAGACATTCAAGTTGTACTATAGTTGTAAGAGTACCTGATGCTCTCATCACGTTTTAGTGCTTTAAGTTGCATTTCTAACTTTTTATGCTCCGAAAAGACTTTTCAGCCTTAACAGAGTCCAAAAGTGCATTTTGTTGTCAAACACTTAGATTCTATTATTTCCTACATGTAATGCATCATAGAATACCAGACATTCAAGTTTCATTGTAATATAAGAGTATCTGATGCTCTCAATTACGTTTTACTGCTTTAAAGTGCATTTCTAACTTTTTATGCCCCGAAAAGACTTTTTCAGACTTAACAGAGTCCAAAAGTGCATTTTGTTGTCAAAACACTTAGATTATATGATTTCCTGCATTTAATGCATCATACAATACCAGACATTCAAGTTTCCATGGTAATATAAGAGTACCTGGTGCTCCTCATTACGTTTTACTGCTTTAAAGTGCATTTTCCAACTTTTATGCTCCGAAAAGACGTATCAGCCTCAACAGAGTCCAAAAGTGCATTTTGTTGTCAAACACTTAGATTATGTGATTTTCTGCATGTAATGCATCATAGAATACCAGATATTCAAGTTGTAGTATAGTGTACGAGTACCTGATGCTCTCATCACGTTTTAGACCTTTAAGTTGCATTTCTAACTTTTTATGCTCCGAAAAGACTTTTCAGACTTAACAGAGTCCAAAAGTGCATTTTGTTGTCAAACACTTAGATTATGTGATTTTCTGCATGTAATGCATCATAGAATACCAGACATTCAAGTTGTACTATAGTGTAAGAGTACCTGATGCTCTCATCACGTTTTAGTGCTTTAAGTTGCATTTCTAACTTTTTATGCTCCGAAAAGACTTTTCAGCCTCAACAGAGTCCAAAAGTGCATTTTGTTGTCAAACACTTAGATTCTTTGATTTTCTGCATGTAATTTATCATAGAATACCAGACATTCAAGTTGTATTATAGTGTAAGAGTACCTGATGCTCTCATCACGTTTTAGACCTTTAAGTTGCATTTCTAACTTTTTTATGCTCCGAAAAGACTTTTCAGACTTAACAGAGTCCAAAAGTGCATTTTGTTGTCAAACACTTAGATTCTATGATTTCCTACATGTAATGCATCATAGAATACCAGACATTCAAGTTGTACTATAGTGTAAGAGTACCTGATGCTCTCATCACGTTTTAGACCTTTAAGTTGCAATTTCTAACTTTTTATGCTCCGAAAGACTTTTCAGACTTAACAGAGTCCAAAAGTGCATTTTGTTGTCAAACACTTAGATTCTATTATTTCCTACATGTAATGCATCATAGAATAGCAGACATTCAAGTTTCATTGTAATATAAGAGTATCTGATGCTCTCATTACGTTTTACTGCTTTAAAGTGCATTTCTAACTTTTTATGCCCCGAAAAAGACTTTTCAGACTTAACAGAGTCCAAAAGTGCTTTTTGTTGTCAAACACTTAGATTCTTTGATTTTCTGCATGTAATGCATCATAGAATACCAGACATTCAAGTTGTACTATAGTGTAAGAGTACCTGATGCTCTCATCACGTTTTAGTGCTTTAAGTTGCATTTCTAACTTTTTATGCTCCGAAAAGACTTTTCAGCCTTAACAGAGTCCAAAAGTGCATTTTGTTGTCAAACACTTAGATTCTATTATTTCCTACATGTAATGCATCATAGAATACCAGACATTCAAGTTGTACTATAGTGTAAGAGTACCCTGATGCTCTCATCACGTTTTAGACCTTTAAGTTGCTTTTCTAACTTTTTATGCTCCGAAAAGACTTTTCAGACTTAACAGAGTCCAAAAGTGCATTTTGTTGGTCAAACACTTAGATTCTATTATTTCCTACATGTAATGCATCATAGAATACCAGACATTCAAGTTTCATTGTAATATAAGAGTATCTGATGCTCTCATTACGTTTTACTGCTTTAAAGTGCATTTCTAAACTTTTTATGCCCCGAAAAGACTTTTCAGACTTAACAGAGTCCAAAAGTGCTTTTTGTTGTCAAACACTTAGATTCTTTGATTTTCTGCATGTAATGCATCATAGAATACCAGACATTCAAGTTGTACTATAGTGTAAGAGTACCTGATGCTCTCATCACGTTTTAGTTGCTTTAAGTTGCATTTCTAACTTTTTATGCTCCGAAAAGACTTTTCAGCCTTAACAGAGTCCAAAAGTGCATTTTGTTGTCAAACACTTAGATTCTTTGATTTTCTGCATGTAATGCATCATAGAATACCAGACATTCAAGTTGTACTATAGTGTAAGAGTACCTGATGCTCTCATCACGTTTTAGACCTTTAAGTTGCATTTCTAACTTTTTATGCTCCGAAAAGGACTTTTCAGACTTAACAGAGTCCAAAAGTGCTTTTTGTTGTCAAACACTTAGATTCTTTGATTTTCTGCATGTAATGCATCATAGAATACCAGACATTCAAGTTGTACTATAGTGTAAGAGTACCTGATGCTCTCATCACGTTTTAGTGCTTTAAGTTGCATTTCCAACTTTTATGCTCCGAAAAGACTTTTCAGCCTTAACAGAGTCCAAAAGTGCATTTTGTTGTCAAACACTTAGATTCTATTATTTCCTACATGTAATGCATCATAGAAATACCAGACATTCAAGTTGTACTATAGTGTAAGAGTACCTGATGCTCTCATCACGTTTTAGACCTTTAAGTTGCTTTTCTAACTTTTTATGCTCCGAAAAGACTTTTCAGACTTAACAGAGTCCAAAAGTGCATTTTGTTGTCAAACACTTAGATTCTATTATTTCCTACATGTAATGCATCATAGAATACCAGACATTCAAGTTTCATTGTAATATAAGAGTATCTGATGCTCTCATTACGTTTACTGCTTTAAAGTGCATTTCTAACTTTTTATGCCCCGAAAAGACTTTTCAGACTTAACAGAGTCCAAAAGTGCTTTTTGTTGTCAAACACTTAGATTCTTTGATTTTCTGCATGTAATGCATCATAGAATACCAGACATTCAAGTTGTACTATAGTGTAAGAGTACCTGGATGCTCTCATCACGTTTTAGTGCTTTAAGTTGCATTTCTAACTTTTATGCTCCGAAAAGACTTTTTTCAGCCTTAACAGAGTCCAAAAGTGCATTTTGTTGTCAAACACTTAGATTCTTTGATTTTCTGCATGTAATGCATCATAGAATACCAGACATTCAAGTTGTACTATAGTGTAAGAGTACCTGATGCTCTCATCACGTTTAGACCTTTAAGTTGCATTTCTAACTTTTTATGCTCCGAAAAGACTTTTCAGACTTAACAGAGTCCAAAAGTGCATTTTGTTGTCAAACACTTAGATTCTTTGATTTTCTGCATGTAATGCATCATAGAATACCAGACATTCAAGTTGTACTATAGTGTAAGAGTACCTGATGCTCTCATCACGTTTTAGTGCTTTAAGTTGCATTTCTAACTTTTTATGCTCCGAAAAGACTTTTTCAGCCTTAACAGAGTCCAAAAAGTGCATTTTGTTGTCAAACACTTAGATTCTATTATTTCCTACATGTAATGCATCATAGAATACCAGACATTCAAGTTGTACTATAGTGTAAGAGTACCTGATGCTCTCATCACGTTTTAGACCTTTAAGTTGCTTTTCTAACTTTTTATGCTCCGAAAAGACTCTTCAGACTTAACAGAGTCCAAAAGTGCATTTTGTTGTCAAACACTTAGATTCTATTATTTCCTACATGTAATGCATCATAGAATACCCAGACATTCAAGTTTCATTGTAATATAAGAGTATCTGATGCTCTCATTACGTTTTACTGCTTTAAAGTGCATTTCTAACTTTTTATGCCCCGAAAAGACTTTTCAGACTTAACAGAGTCCAAAAGTGCTTTTTGTTGTCAAACACTTAGATTCTTGATTTTCTGCATGTAATGCATCATAGAATACCAGACATTCAAGTTGTACTATAGTGTAAGAGTACCTGATGCTCTCATCACGTTTTAGTGCTTTAAGTTGCATTTCTAACTTTTTATGCTCCGAAAAGACTTTTCAGCCTTAACAGAGTCCAAAAGTGCATTTTGTTGTCAAACACTTAGATTCTATTATTTCCTACATGTAATGCATCATAGAATACCAGACATTCAAGTTGTACTATAGTGTAAGAGTACCTGATGCTCTCATCACGTTTTAGACCTTTAAGTTGCTTTTCTAACTTTTTTATGCTCCGAAAAGACTTTTCAGACTTAACAGAGTCCAAAAGTGCATTTTGTTGTCAAACACTTAGATTCTATTATTTCCTACATGTAATGCATCATAGAATACCAGACATTCAAGTTTCATTGTAATATAAGAGTATCTGATGCTCTCATTACGTTTACTGCTTTAAAGTGCAGTTCTAACTTTTTATGCCCCGAAAAGACTTTTCAGACTTAACAGAGTCCAAAAGTGCTTTTTGTTGTCAAACACTTAGATTCTTTGATTTTCTGCATGTAATGCATCATAGAATACCAGACATTCAAGTTGTACTATAGTGTAAGAGTACCTGATGCTCTCATCACGTTTTAGTGCTTTAAGTTGCATTTCTAACTTTTTATGCTCCGAAAAGACTTTTCAGCCTTAACAGAGTCCAAAAGTGCATTTTGTTGTCAAACACTTAGATTCTTTGATTTTTCTGCATGTAATGCATCATAGAATACCAGACATTCAAGTTGTACTATAGTGTAAGAGTACCTGATGCTCTCATCACGTTTTAGACCTTTAAGTTGCATTTCTAACTTTTTATGCTCCGAAAAGACTTTTCAGACTTAAAAGAGTCCAAAAGTGCATTTTGTTGTCAAACACTTAGATTCTATTATTTCCTACATGTAATGCATCATAGAATACCAGACATTCAAGTTGTACTATAGTGTAAGAGTACCTGATGCTCTCATCACGTTTTAGACCTTTAAGGTTGCATTTCTAACTTTTTATGCTCCGAAAAGACTTTTCAGACTTAACAGAGTCCAAAAGTGCATTTTGTTGTCAAACACTTAGATTCTTTGATTTTCTGCATGTAATGCATCATAGAATACCAGACATTCAAGTTGTACTATAGTGTAAGAGTACCTGATGCTCTCATCACGTTTTAGACCTTTAAGTTGCATTTCTAACTTTTTATGCTCCGAAAAGACTTTTCAGACTTAACAGAGTCCAAAAGTGCATTTTGTTGTCAAACACTTAGATTCTTTGATTTTCTGCATGTAATGCATCATAGAATACCAGATATTCAAGTTGTACTATAGTGTAAGAGTACCTGATGCTCTCATCACGTTTTAGACCTTTAAGTTGCATTTCTAACTTTTTATGCTCCGAAAAGACTTTTCAGACTTAACAGAGTCCAAAAGTGCATTTTGTTGTCAAACACTTAGATTATGTGATTTTCTGCATGTAATGCATCATAGAATACCAGACATTCAAGTTGTACTATAGTGTAAGAGTACCTGATGCTCTCATCACGTTTTAGTGCTTTAAGTTGCATTTCTAACTTTTTATGCTCCGAAAAGACTTTTCAGCCTTAACAGAGTCCAAAAGTGCATTTTGTTGTCAAACACTTAGATTCTATTATTTCCTACATGTAATGCATCATAGAATACCAGACATTCAAGTTGTACTATAGTGTAAGAGTACCTGATGCTCTCATCACGTTTTAGACCTTTAAGTTGCTTTTCTAACTTTTTATGCTCCGAAAAGACTTTCAGACTTAACAGAGTCCAAAAGTGCATTTTGTTGTCAAACACTTAGATTCTATTATTTCCTACATGTAATGCATCATAGAATACCAGACATTCAAGTTTCATTGTAATATAAGAGTATCTGATGCTCTCATTACGTTTTACTGCTTTAAAGTGCATTTCTAACTTTTTATGCCCCGAAAAGACTTTTCAGACTTAACAGAGTCCAAAAGTGCTTTTTGTTGTCAAACACTTAGATTCTTTGATTTTCTGCATGTAATGCATCATAGAATACCAGACATTCAAGTTGTACTATAGTGTAAGAGTACCTGATGCTCTCATCACGTTTTAGTGCTTTAAGTTGCATTTCTAACTTTTTATGCTCCGAAAAGACTTTTCAGCCTTAACAGAGTCCAAAAGTGCATTTTGTTGTCAAACACTTAGATTCTATTATTTCCTACATGTAATGCATCATAGAATACCAGACATTCAAGTTGTACTATAGTGTAAGAGTACCTGATGCTCTCATCACGTTTTAGACCTTTAAGTTGCATTTCTAACTTTTATGCTCCGAAAAGACTTTTCAGACTTAACAGAGTCCAAAAGTGCATTTTGTTGTCAAACACTTAGATTCTATTATTTCCTACATGTAATGCATCATAGAATACCAGACATTCAAGTTTCATTGTAATATAAGAGTATCTGATGCTCTCATTACGTTTACTGCTTTAAAGTGCATTTCTAACTTTTTATGCCCCGAAAAGACTTTTCAGACTTAACAGAGTCCAAAAGTGCTTTTTGTTGTCAAACACTTAGATTCTTTGATTTTCTGCATGTAATGCATCATAGAATACCAGACATTCAAGTTGTACTATAGTGTAAGAGTACCTGATGCTCTCATCACGTTTTAGTGCTTTAAGTTGCATTTCTAACTTTTTATGCTCCGAAAAGACTTTTCAGCCTTAACAGAGTCCAAAAGTGCATTTTGTTGTCAAACACTTAGATTCTTTGATTTTCTGCATGTAATGCATCATAGAATACCAGACATTCAAGTTGTACTATAGTGTAAGAGTACCTGATGCTCTCATCACGTTTTAGACCTTTAAGTTGCATTTCTAACTTTTTATGCTCCGAAAAGACTTTTCAGACTTAACAGAGTCCAAAAGTGCATTTTGTTGTCAAACACTTAGATTCTTTGATTTTTCTGCATGTAATGCATCATAGAATACCAGACATTCAAGTTGTACTATAGTGTAAGAGTACCTGATGCTCTCATCACGTTTTAGTGCTTTAAGTTGCATTTCTAACTTTTTATGCTCCGAAAAGACTTTTCAGCCTTAACAGAGTCCAAAAGTGCATTTTGTTGTCAAACACTTAGATTCTATTATTTCCTACATGTAATGCATCATAGAATACCAGACATTCAAGTTGTACTATAGTGTAAGAGTACCTGATGCTCTCATCACGTTTTAGACCTTTAAGTTGCTTTTCTAACTTTTTATGCTCCGAAAAGACTTTTCAGACTTAACAGAGTCCAAAAGTGCATTTTGTTGTCAAACACTTAGATTCTATTATTTCCTACATGTAATGCATCATAGAATACCAGACATTCAAGTTTCATTGTAATATAAGAGTATCTGATGCTCTCATTACGTTTTACTGCTTTAAAGTGCATTTCTAACTTTTTATGCCCCGAAAAGACTTTTCAGACTTAACAGAGTCCAAAAGTGCTTTTTGTTGTCAAACACTTAGATTCTTTGATTTTCTGCATGTAATGCATCATAGAATACCAGACATTCAAGTTGTACTATAGTGTAAGAGTACCTGATGCTCTCATCACGTTTTAGTGCTTTAAGTTGCATTTCTAACTTTTTATGCTCCGAAAAGACTTTTCAGCCTTAACAGAGTCCAAAAGTGCATTTTGTTGTCAAACACTTAGATTCTTTGATTTTCTGCATGTAATGCATCATAGAATACCAGACATTCAAGTTGTACTATAGTGTAAGAGTACCTGATGCTCTCATCACGTTTTAGACCTTTAAGTTGCATTTCTAACTTTTTATGCTCCGAAAAGACTTTTCAGACTTAACAGAGTCCAAAAGTGCATTTTGTTGTCAAACACTTAGATTCTTTGATTTTCTGCATGTAATGCATCATAGAATACCAGACATTCAAGTTGTACTATAGTGTAAGAGTACCTGATGCTCTCATCACGTTTTAGTGCTTTAAGTTGCATTTCTAACTTTTTATGCTCCGAAAAGACTTTTCAGCCTTAACAGAGTCCAAAAGTGCATTTTGTTGTCAAACACTTAGATTCTATTATTTCCTACATGTAATGCATCATAGAATACCAGACATTCAAGTTGTACTATAGTGTAAGAGTACCTGATGCTCTCATCACGTTTTAGACCTTTAAGTTGCTTTTCTAACTTTTTATGCTCCGAAAAGACTTTTCAGACTTAACAGAGTCCAAAAGTGCATTTTGTTGTCAAACACTTAGATTCTATTATTTCCTACATGTAATGCATCATAGAATACCAGACATTCAAGTTTCATTGTAATATAAGAGTATCTGATGCTCTCATTACGTTTTACTGCTTTAAAGTGCATTTCTAACTTTTTATGCCCCGAAAAGACTTTTCAGACTTAACAGAGTCCAAAAGTGCTTTTTGTTGTCAAACACTTAGATTCTTTGATTTTCTGCATGTAATGCATCATAGAATACCAGACATTCAAGTTGTACTATAGTGTAAGAGTACCTGATGCTCTCATCACGTTTTAGTGCTTTAAGTTGCATTTCTAACTTTTTATGCTCCGAAAAGACTTTTCAGACTTAACAGAGTCCAAAAGTGCATTTTGTTGTCAAACACTTAGATTCTATTATTTCCTACATGTAATGCATCATAGAATACCAGACATTCAAGTTGTACTATAGTGTAAGAGTACCTGATGCTCTCATCACGTTTTAGACCTTTAAGTTGCTTTTCTAACTTTTTATGCTCCGAAAAGACTTTTCAGACTTAACAGAGTCCAAAAGTGCATTTTGTTGTCAAACACTTAGATTCTATTATTTCCTACATGTAATGCATCATAGAATACCAGACATTCAAGTTTCATTGTAATATAAGAGTATCTGATGCTCTCATTACGTTTTACTGCTTTAAAGTGCATTTCTAACTTTTTATGCCCCGAAAAGACTTTTCAGACTTAACAGAGTCCAAAAGTGCTTTTTGTTGTCAAACACTTAGATTCTTTGATTTTCTGCATGTAATGCATCATAGAATACCAGACATTCAAGTTGTACTATAGTGTAAGAGTACCTGATGCTCTCATCACGTTTTAGTGCTTTAAGTTGCATTTCTAACTTTTTATGCTCCGAAAAGACTTTTCAGCCTTAACAGAGTCCAAAAGTGCATTTTGTTGTCAAACACTTAGATTCTTTGATTTTCTGCATGTAATGCATCATAGAATACCAGACATTCAAGTTGTACTATAGTGTAAGAGTACCTGATGCTCTCATCACGTTTTAGACCTTTAAGTTGCATTTCTAACTTTTTATGCTCCGAAAAGACTTTTCAGACTTAACAGAGTCCAAAAGTGCATTTTGTTGTCAAACACTTAGATTCTATGATGTCCTACATGTAATGCATCATAGAATACCAGACATTCAAGTTGTACTATAGTGTAAGAGTACCTGATGCTCTCATCACGTTTTAGACCTTTAAGTTGCATTTCTAACTTTTTATGCTCCGAAAAGACTTTTCAGACTTAACAGAGTCCAAAAGTGCATTTTGTTGTCAAACACTTAGATTCTTTGATTTTCTGCATGTAATGCATCATAGAATACCAGACATTCAAGTTGTACTATAGTGTAAGAGTACCTGATGCTCTCATCACGTTTTAGACCTTTAAGTTGCATTTCTAACTTTTTATGCTCCGAAAAGACTTTTCAGACTTAACAGAGTCCAAAAGTGCATTTTGTTGTCAAACACTTAGATTCTTTGATTTTCTGCATGTAATGCATCATAGAATACCAGATATTCAAGTTGTACTATAGTGTAAGAGTACCTGATGCTCTCATCACGTTTTAGACCTTTAAGTTGCATTTCTAACTTTTTATGCTCCGAAAAGACTTTTCAGACTTAACAGAGTCCAAAAGTGCATTTTGTTGTCAAACACTTAGATTATGTGATTTTCTGCATGTAATGCATCATAGAATACCAGACATTCAAGTTGTACTATAGTGTAAGAGTACCTGATGCTCTCATCACGTTTTAGTGCTTTAAGTTGCATTTCTAACTTTTTATGCTCCGAAAAGACTTTTCAGCCTCAACAGAGTCCAAAAGTGCATTTTGTTGTCAAACACTTAGATTCTTTGATTTTCTGCATGTAATTTATCATAGAATACCAGACATTCAAGTTGTATTATAGTGTAAGAGTACCTGATGCTCTCATCACGTTTTAGACCTTTAAGTTGCATTTCTAACTTTTTATGCTCCGAAAAGACTTTTCAGACTTAACAGAGTCCAAAAGTGCATTTTGTTGTCAAACACTTAGATTCTATGATTTCCTACATGTAATGCATCATAGAATACCAGACATTCAAGTTGTACTATAGTGTAAGAGTACCTGATGCTCTCATCACATTTTAGACCTTTAAGTTGCATTTCTAACTTTTTATGCTCCGAAAAGACTTTTCAGACTTAACAGAGTCCAAAAGTGCATTTTGTTGTCAAACACTTAGATTCTATTATTTCCTACATGTAATGCATCATAGAATAGCAGACATTCAAGTTTCATTGTAATATAAGAGTATCTGATGCTCTCATTACGTTTTACTGCTTTAAAGTGCATTTCTAACTTTTTATGCCCCGAAAAGACTTTTCAGACTTAACAGAGTCCAAAAGTGCTTTTTGTTGTCAAACACTTAGATTCTTTGATTTTCTGCATGTAATGCATCATAGAATACCAGATATTCAAGTTGTACTATAGTGTAAGAGTACCTGATGCTCTCATCACGTTTTAGACCTTTAAGTTGCATTTCTAACTTTTTATGCTCCGAAAAGACTTTTCAGACTTAACAGAGTCCAAAAGTGCTTTTTGTTGTCAAACACTTAGATTCTTTGATTTTCTGCATGTAATGCATCATAGAATACCAGACATTCAAGTTGTACTATAGTGTAAGAGTACCTGATGCTCTCATCACGTTTTAGTGCTTTAAGTTGCATTTCTAACTTTTTATGCTCCGAAAAGACTTTTCAGCCTTAACAGAGTCCAAAAGTGCATTTTGTTGTCAAACACTTAGATTCTATTATTTCCTACATGTAATGCATCATAGAATACCAGACATTCAAGTTGTACTATAGTGTAAGAGTACCTGATGCTCTCATCACGTTTTAGACCTTTAAGTTGCTTTTCTAACTTTTTATGCTCCGAAAAGACTTTTCAGACTTAACAGAGTCCAAAAGTGCATTTTGTTGTCAAACACTTAGATTCTATTATTTCCTACATGTAATGCATCATAGAATACCAGACATTCAAGTTTCATTGTAATATAAGAGTATCTGATGCTCTCATTACGTTTTACTGCTTTAAAGTGCATTTCTAACTTTTTATGCCCCGAAAAGACTTTTCAGACTTAACAGAGTCCAAAAGTGCTTTTTGTTGTCAAACACTTAGATTCTTTGATTTTCTGCATGTAATGCATCATAGAATACCAGACATTCAAGTTGTACTATAGTGTAAGAGTACCTGATGCTCTCATCACGTTTTAGTGCTTTAAGTTGCATTTCTAACTTTTTATGCTCCGAAAAGACTTTTCAGCCTTAACAGAGTCCAAAAGTGCATTTTGTTGTCAAACACTTAGATTCTTTGATTTTCTGCATGTAATGCATCATAGAATACCAGACATTCAAGTTGTACTATAGTGTAAGAGTACCTGATGCTCTCATCACGTTTTAGACCTTTAAGTTGCATTTCTAACTTTTTATGCTCCGAAAAGACTTTTCAGACTTAACAGAGTCCAAAAGTGCATTTTGTTGTCAAACACTTAGATTCTATGATGTCCTACATGTAATGCATCATAGAATACCAGACATTCAAGTTGTACTATAGTGTAAGAGTACCTGATGCTCTCATCACGTTTTAGACCTTTAAGTTGCATTTCTAACTTTTTATGCTCCGAAAAGACTTTTCAGACTTAACAGAGTCCAAAAGTGCATTTTGTTGTCAAACACTTAGATTCTTTGATTTTCTGCATGTAATGCATCATAGAATACCAGACATTCAAGTTGTACTATAGTGTAAGAGTACCTGATGCTCTCATCACGTTTTAGACCTTTAAGTTGCATTTCTAACTTTTTATGCTCCGAAAAGACTTTTCAGACTTAACAGAGTCCAAAAGTGCATTTTGTTGTCAAACACTTAGATTCTTTGATTTTCTGCATGTAATGCATCATAGAATACCAGATATTCAAGTTGTACTATAGTGTAAGAGTACCTGATGCTCTCATCACGTTTTAGACCTTTAAGTTGCATTTCTAACTTTTTATGCTCCGAAAAGACTTTTCAGACTTAACAGAGTCCAAAAGTGCATTTTGTTGTCAAACACTTAGATTCTATTATTTCCTACATGTAATGCATCATAGAATACCAGACATTCAAGTTTCATTGTAATATAAGAGTATCTGATGCTCTCATTACGTTTTACTGCTTTAAAGTGCATTTCTAACTTTTTATGCCCCGAAAAGACTTTTCAGACTTAACAGAGTCCAAAAGTGCTTTTTGTTGTCAAACACTTAGATTCTTTGATTTTCTGCATGTAATGCATCATAGAATACCAGATATTCAAGTTGTACTATAGTGTAAGAGTACCTGATGCTCTCATCACGTTTTAGACCTTTAAGTTGCATTTCTAACTTTTTATGCTCCGAAAAGACTTTTCAGACTTAACAGAGTCCAAAAGTGCATTTTGTTGTCAAACACTTAGATTCTATTATTTCCTACATGTAATGCATCATAGAATAGCAGACATTCAAGTTTCATTGTAATATAAGAGTATCTGATGCTCTCATTACGTTTTACTGCTTTAAAGTGCATTTCTAACTTTTTATGCCCCGAAAAGACTTTTCAGACTTAACAGAGTCCAAAAGTGCTTTTTGTTGTCAAACACTTAGATTCTTTGATTTTCTGCATGTAATGCATCATAGAATACCAGATATTCAAGTTGTACTATAGTGTAAGAGTACCTGATGCTCTCATCACGTTTTAGACCTTTAAGTTGCATTTCTAACTTTTTATGCTCCGAAAAGACTTTTCAGACTTAACAGAGTCCAAAAGTGCATTTTGTTGTCAAACACTTAGATTCTTTGATTTTCTGCATGTAATGCATCATAGAATACCAGACATTCAAGTTGTACTATAGTGTAAGAGTACCTGATGCTCTCATCACGTTTTAGACCTTTAAGTTGCATTTCTAACTTTTTATGCTCCGAAAAGACTTTTCAGACTTAACAGAGTCCAAAAGTGCATTTTGTTGTCAAACACTTAGATTCTTTGATTTTCTGCATGTAATGCATCATAGAATACCAGATATTCAAGTTGTACTATAGTGTAAGAGTACCTGATGCTCTCATCACGTTTTAGACCTTTAAGTTGCATTTCTAACTTTTTATGCTCCAAAAAGACTTTTCAGACTTAACAGAGTCCAAAAGTGCATTTTGTTGTCAAACACTTAGATTCTATTATTTCCTACATGTAATGCATCATAGAATACCAGACATTCAAGTTTCATTGTAATATAAGAGTATCTGATGCTCTCATTACGTTTTACTGCTTTAAAGTGCATTTCTAACTTTTTATGCCCCGAAAAGACTTTTCAGACTTAACAGAGTCCAAAAGTGCTTTTTGTTGTCAAACACTTAGATTCTTTGATTTTCTGCATGTAATGCATCATAGAATACCAGACATTCAAGTTGTACTATAGTGTAAGAGTACCTGATGCTCTCATCACGTTTTAGTGCTTTAAGTTGCATTTCTAACTTTTTATGCTCCGAAAAGACTTTTCAGCCTTAACAGAGTCCAAAAGTGCATTTTGTTGTCAAACACTTAGATTCTTTGATTTTCTGCATGTAATGCATCATAGAATACCAGACATTCAAGTTGTACTATAGTGTAAGAGTACCTGATGCTCTCATCACGTTTTAGACCTTTAAGTTGCATTTCTAACTTTTTATGCTCCAAAAAGACTTTTCAGACTTAACAGAGTCCAAAAGTGCATTTTGTTGTCAAACACTTAGATTCTTTGATTTTCTGCATGTAATGCATCATAGAATACCAGATATTCAAGTTGTACTATAGTGTAAGAGTACCTGATGCTCTCATCACGTTTTAGACCTTTAAGTTGCATTTCTAACTTTTTATGCTCCAAAAAGACTTTTCAGACTTAACAGAGTCCAAAAGTGCATTTTGTTGTCAAACACTTAGATTCTTTGATTTTCTGCATGTAATGCATCATAGAATACCAGATATTCAAGTTGTACTATAGTGTAAGAGTACCTGATGCTCTCATCACGTTTTAGACCTTTAAGTTGCATTTCTAACTTTTTATGCTCCGAAAAGACTTTTCAGACTTAACAGAGTCCAAAAGTGCATTTTGTTGTCAAACACTTAGATTCTATTATTTCCTACATGTAATGCATCATAGAATACCAGACATTCAAGTTTCATTGTAATATAAGAGTATCTGATGCTCTCATTACGTTTTACTGCTTTAAAGTGCATTTCTAACTTTTTATGCCCCGAAAAGACTTTTCAGACTTAACAGAGTCCAAAAGTGCATTTTGTTGTCAAACACTTAGATTCTTTGATTTTCTGCATGTAATGCATCATAGAATACCAGACATTCAAGTTGTACTATAGTGTAAGAGTACCTGATGCTCTCATCACGTTTTAGACCTTTAAGTTGCATTTCTAACTTGTTATGCTCCGAAAAGACTTTTCAGACTTAACAGAGTCCAAAAGTGCATTTTGTTGTCAAACACTTAGATTCTTTGATTTTCTGCATGTAATGCATCATAGAATACCAGACATTCAAGTTGTACTATAGTGTAAGAGTACCTGATGCTCTCATCACGTTTTAGTGCTTTAAGTTGCATTTCTAACTTTTTATGCTCCGAAAAGACTTTTCAGACTTAACAGAGTCCAAAAGTGCATTTTGTTGTCAAACACTTAGATTCTTTGATTTTCTGCATGTAATGCATCATAGAATACCAGATATTCAAGTTGTACTATAGTGTAAGAGTACCTGATGCTCTCATCACGTTTTAGACCTTTAAGTTGCATTTCTAACTTTTTATGCTCCGAAAAGACTTTTCAGACTTAACAGAGTCCAAAAGTGCATTTTGTTGTCAAACACTTAGATTCTATTATTTCCTACATGTAATGCATCATAGAATACCAGACATTCAAGTTTCATTGTAATATAAGAGTATCTGATGCTCTCATTACGTTTTACTGCTTTAAAGTGCATTTCTAACTTTTTATGCCCCGAAAAGACTTTTCAGACTTAACAGAGTCCAAAAGTGCTTTTTGTTGTCAAACACTTAGATTCTTTGATTTTCTGCATGTAATGCATCATAGAATACCAGACATTCAAGTTGTACTATAGTGTAAGAGTTCCTGATGCTCTCATCACGTTTTAGTGCTTTAAGTTGCATTTCTAACTTTTTATGCTCCGAAAAGACTTTTCAGCCTTAACAGAGTCCAAAAGTGCATTTTGTTGTCAAACACTTAGATTCTTTGATTTTCTGCATGTAATGCATCATAGAATACCAGACATTCAAGTTGTACTATAGTGTAAGAGTACCTGATGCTCTCATCACGTTTTAGACCTTTAAGTTGCATTTCTAACTTTTTATGCTCCGAAAAGACTTTTCAGACTTAACAGAGTCCAAAAGTGCATTTTGTTGTCAAACACTTAGATTCTATGATGTCCTACATGTAATGCATCATAGAATACCAGACATTCAAGTTGTACTATAGTGTAAGAGTACCTGATGCTCTCATCACGTTTTAGACCTTTAAGTTGCATTTCTAACTTTTTATGCTCCGAAAAGACTTTTCAGACTTAACAGAGTCCAAAAGTGCATTTTGTTGTCAAACACTTAGATTCTTTGATTTTCTGCATGTAATGCATCATAGAATACCAGACATTCAAGTTGTACTATAGTGTAAGAGTACCTGATGCTCTCATCACGTTTTAGACCTTTAAGTTGCATTTCTAACTTTTTATGCTCCGAAAAGACTTTTCAGACTTAACAGAGTCCAAAAGTGCATTTTGTTGTCAAACACTTAGATTCTATGATTTCCTACATGTAATGCATCATAGAATACCAGACATTCAAGTTTCATTGTAATATAAGAGTATCTGATGCGCTCATTACGTTTTACTGCTTTAAAGTGCATTTCTAACTTGTTATGCCCCGAAAAGACTTTTCAGACTTAACAGAGTCCAAAAGTGCATTTTGTTGTCAAACACTTAGATTCTTTGATTTTCTGCATGTAATGCATCATAGAATACCAGACATTCAAGTTGTACTATAGTGTAAGAGTACCTGATGCTCTCATCACGTTTTAGACCTTTAAGTTGCATTTCTAACTTTTTATGCTCCGAAAAGACTTTTCAGACTTAACAGAGTCCAAAAGTGCATTTTGTTGTCAAACACTTAGATTCTATGATTTCCTACATGTAATGCATCATAGAATACCAGACATTCAAGTTGTACTATAGTGTAAGAGTACCTGATGCTCTCATCACGTTTTAGACCTTTAAGTTGCATTTCTAACTTTTTATGCTCCGAAAAGACTTTTCAGACTTAACAGAGTCCAAAAGTGCATTTTGTTGTCAAACACTTAGATTCTTTGATTTTCTGCATGTAATGCATCATAGAATACCAGACATTCAAGTTGTACTATAGTGTAAGAGTACCTGATGCTCTCATCACGTTTTAGACCTTTAAGTTGCATTTCTAACTTTTTATGCTCCGAAAAGACTTTTCAGACTTAACAGAGTCCAAAAGTGCATTTTGTTGTCAAACACTTAGATTCTTTGATTTTCTGCATGTAATGCATCATAGAATACCAGACATTCAAGTTGTACTATAGTGTAAGAGTACCTGATGCTCTCATCACGTTTTAGTGCTTTAAGTTGCATTTCTAACTTTTTATGCTCCGAAAAGACTTTTCAGCCTTAACAGAGTCCAAAAGTGCATTTTGTTGTCAAACACTTAGATTCTATTATTTCCTACATGTAATGCATCATAGAATACCAGACATTCAAGTTTCATTGTAATATAAGAGTATCTGATGCTCTCATTACGTTTTACTGCTTTAAAGTGCATTTCTAACTTTTTATGCTCCGAAAAGACTTTTCAGACTTAACAGAGTCCAAAAGTGCATTTTGTTGTCAAACACTTAGATTCTATGATTTCCTACATGTAATGCATCATAGAATACCAGACATTCAAGTTGTACTATAGTGTAAGAGTACCTGATGCTCTCATCACGTTTTAGACCTTTAAGTTGCATTTCTAACTTTTTATGCTCCGAAAAGACTTTTCAGACTTAACAGAGTCCAAAAGTGCATTTTGTTGTCAAACACTTAGATTCTTTGATTTTCTGCATGTAATGCATCATAGAATACCAGACATTCAAGTTGTACTACAGTGTAAGAGTACCTGATGCTCTCATCACGTTTTAGTGCTTTAAGTTGCATTTCTAACTTTTTATGCTCCGAAAAGACTTTTCAGCCTTAACAGAGTCCAAAAGTGCATTTTGTTGTCAAACACTTAGATTCTATTATTTCCTACATGTAATGCATCATAGAATACCAGACATTCAAGTTTCATTGTAATATAAGAGTATCTGATGCTCTCATTACGTTTTACTGCTTTAAAGTGCATTTCTAACTTTTTATGCCCCGAAAAGACTTTTCAGACTTAACAGAGTCCAAAAGTGCTTTTTGTTGTCAAACACTTAGATTCTTTGATTTTCTGCATGTAATGCATCATAGAATACCAGACATTCAAGTTGTACTATAGTGTAAGAGTACCTGATGCTCTCATCACGTTTTAGACCTTTAAGTTGCATTTCTAACTTTTTATGCTCCGAAAAGACTTTTCAGACTTAACAGAGTCCAAAAGTGCATTTTGTTGTCAAACACTTAGATTCTATGATGTCCTACATGTAATGCATCATAGAATACCAGACATTCAAGTTGTACTATAGTGTAAGAGTACCTGATGCTCTCATCACGTTTTAGACCTTTAAGTTGCATTTCTAACTTTTTATGCTCCGAAAAGACTTTTCAGACTTAACAGAGTCCAAAAGTGCATTTTGTTGTCAAACACTTAGATTCTTTGATTTTCTGCATGTAATGCATCATAGAATACCAGACATTCAAGTTGTACTATAGTGTAAGAGTACCTGATGCTCTCATCACGTTTTAGACCTTTAAGTTGCATTTCTAACTTTTTATGCTCCGAAAAGACTTTTCAGACTTAACAGAGTCCAAAAGTGCATTTTGTTGTCAAACACTTAGATTCTTTGATTTTCTGCATGTAATGCATCATAGAATACCAGATATTCAAGTTGTACTATAGTGTAAGAGTACCTGATGCTCTCATCACGTTTTAGACCTTTAAGTTGCATTTCTAACTTTTTATGCTCCGAAAAGACTTTTCAGACTTAACAGAGTCCAAAAGTGCATTTTGTTGTCAAACACTTAGATTCTATTATTTCCTACATGTAATGCATCATAGAATACCAGACATTCAAGTTTCATTGTAATATAAGAGTATCTGATGCTCTCATTACGTTTTACTGCTTTAAAGTGCATTTCTAACTTTTTATGCCCCGAAAAGACTTTTCAGACTTAACAGAGTCCAAAAGTGCTTTTTGTTGTCAAACACTTAGATTCTTTGATTTTCTGCATGTAATGCATCATAGAATACCAGATATTCAAGTTGTACTATAGTGTAAGAGTACCTGATGCTCTCATCACGTTTTAGACCTTTAAGTTGCATTTCTAACTTTTTATGCTCCGAAAAGACTTTTCAGACTTAACAGAGTCCAAAAGTGCATTTTGTTGTCAAACACTTAGATTCTATTATTTCCTACATGTAATGCATCATAGAATACCAGACATTCAAGTTTCATTGTAATATAAGAGTATCTGATGCTCTCATTACGTTTTACTGCTTTAAAGTGCATTTCTAACTTTTTATGCCCCGAAAAGACTTTTCAGACTTAACAGAGTCCAAAAGTGCTTTTTGTTGTCAAACACTTAGATTCTTTGATTTTCTGCATGTAATGCATCATAGAATACCAGATATTCAAGTTGTACTATAGTGTAAGAGTACCTGATGCTCTCATCACGTTTTAGACCTTTAAGTTGCATTTCTAACTTTTTATGCTCCGAAAAGACTTTTCAGACTTAACAGAGTCCAAAAGTGCATTTTGTTGTCAAACACTTAGATTCTTTGATTTTCTGCATGTAATGCATCATAGAATACCAGACATTCAAGTTGTACTATAGTGTAAGAGTACCTGATGCTCTCATCACGTTTTAGACCTTTAAGTTGCATTTCTAACTTTTTATGCTCCGAAAAGACTTTTCAGACTTAACAGAGTCCAAAAGTGCATTTTGTTGTCAAACACTTAGATTCTTTGATTTTCTGCATGTAATGCATCATAGAATACCAGATATTCAAGTTGTACTATAGTGTAAGAGTACCTGATGCTCTCATCACGTTTTAGACCTTTAAGTTGCATTTCTAACTTTTTATGCTCCAAAAAGACTTTTCAGACTTAACAGAGTCCAAAAGTGCATTTTGTTGTCAAACACTTAGATTCTATTATTTCCTACATGTAATGCATCATAGAATACCAGACATTCAAGTTTCATTGTAATATAAGAGTATCTGATGCTCTCATTACGTTTTACTGCTTTAAAGTGCATTTCTAACTTTTTATGCCCCGAAAAGACTTTTCAGACTTAACAGAGTCCAAAAGTGCTTTTTGTTGTCAAACACTTAGATTCTTTGATTTTCTGCATGTAATGCATCATAGAATACCAGACATTCAAGTTGTACTATAGTGTAAGAGTACCTGATGCTCTCATCACGTTTTAGTGCTTTAAGTTGCATTTCTAACTTTTTATGCTCCGAAAAGACTTTTCAGCCTTAACAGAGTCCAAAAGTGCATTTTGTTGTCAAACACTTAGATTCTTTGATTTTCTGCATGTAATGCATCATAGAATACCAGACATTCAAGTTGTACTATAGTGTAAGAGTACCTGATGCTCTCATCACGTTTTAGACCTTTAAGTTGCATTTCTAACTTTTTATGCTCCAAAAAGACTTTTCAGACTTAACAGAGTCCAAAAGTGCATTTTGTTGTCAAACACTTAGATTCTTTGATTTTCTGCATGTAATGCATCATAGAATACCAGATATTCAAGTTGTACTATAGTGTAAGAGTACCTGATGCTCTCATCACGTTTTAGACCTTTAAGTTGCATTTCTAACTTTTTATGCTCCAAAAAGACTTTTCAGACTTAACAGAGTCCAAAAGTGCATTTTGTTGTCAAACACTTAGATTCTTTGATTTTCTGCATGTAATGCATCATAGAATACCAGATATTCAAGTTGTACTATAGTGTAAGAGTACCTGATGCTCTCATCACGTTTTAGACCTTTAAGTTGCATTTCTAACTTTTTATGCTCCGAAAAGACTTTTCAGACTTAACAGAGTCCAAAAGTGCATTTTGTTGTCAAACACTTAGATTCTATTATTTCCTACATGTAATGCATCATAGAATACCAGACATTCAAGTTTCATTGTAATATAAGAGTATCTGATGCTCTCATTACGTTTTACTGCTTTAAAGTGCATTTCTAACTTTTTATGCCCCGAAAAGACTTTTCAGACTTAACAGAGTCCAAAAGTGCTTTTTGTTGTCAAACACTTAGATTCTTTGATTTTCTGCATGTAATGCATCATAGAATACCAGACATTCAAGTTGTACTATAGTGTAAGAGTACCTGATGCTCTCATCACGTTTTAGTGCTTTAAGTTGCATTTCTAACTTTTTATGCTCCGAAAAGACTTTTCAGCCTTAACAGAGTCCAAAAGTGCATTTTGTTGTCAAACACTTAGATTCTTTGATTTTCTGCATGTAATGCATCATAGAATACCAGACATTCAAGTTGTACTATAGTGTAAGAGTACCTGATGCTCTCATCACGTTTTAGACCTTTAAGTTGCATTTCTAACTTTTTATGCTCCGAAAAGACTTTTCAGACTTAACAGAGTCCAAAAGTGCATTTTGTTGTCAAACACTTAGATTCTATGATTTCCTACATGTAATGCATCATAGAATACCAGACATTCAAGTTGTACTATAGTGTAAGAGTAACTGATGCTCTCATCACGTTTTAGACCTTTAAGTTGCATTTCTAACTTTTTATGCTCCGAAAAGACTTTTCAGACTTAACAGAGTCCAAAAGTGCATTTTGTTGTCAAACACTTAGATTCTTTGATTTTCTGCATGTAATGCATCATAGAATACCAGACATTCAAGTTGTACTATAGTGTAAGAGTACCTGATGCTCTCATCACGTTTTAGACCTTTAAGTTGCATTTCTAACTTGTTATGCTCCGAAAAGACTTTTCAGACTTAACAGAGTCCAAAAGTGCATTTTGTTGTCAAACACTTAGATTCTTTGATTTTCTGCATGTAATGCATCATAGAATACCAGACATTCAAGTTGTACTATAGTGTAAGAGTACCTGATGCTCTCATCACGTTTTAGTGCTTTAAGTTGCATTTCTAACTTTTTATGCTCCGAAAAGACTTTTCAGACTTAACAGAGTCCAAAAGTGCATTTTGTTGTCAAACACTTAGATTCTTTGATTTTCTGCATGTAATGCATCATAGAATACCAGACATTCAAGTTGTACTATAGTGTAAGAGTACCTGATGCTCTCATCACGTTTTAGTGCTTTAAGTTGCATTTCTAACTTTTTATGCTCCGAAAAGACTTTTCAGCCTTAACAGAGTCCAAAAGTGCATTTTGTTGTCAAACACTTAGATTCTATTATTTCCTACATGTAATGCATCATAGAATACCAGACATTCAAGTTTTATTGTAATATAAGAGTATCTGATGCTCTCATTACGTTTTACTGCTTTAAAGTGCATTTCTAACTTTTTATGCTCCGAAAAGACTTTTCAGACTTAACAGAGTCCAAAAGTGCATTTTGTTGTCAAACACTTAGATTCTATGATTTCCTACATGTAATGCATCATAGAATACCAGACATTCAAGTTGTACTATAGTGTAAGAGTACCTGATGCTCTCATCACGTTTTAGACCTTTAAGTTGCATTTCTAACTTTTTATGCTCCGAAAAGACTTTTCAGACTTAACAGAGTCCAAAAGTGCATTTTGTTGTCAAACACTTAGATTCTTTGATTTTCTGCATGTAATGCATCATAGAATACCAGATATTCAAGTTGTACTATAGTGTAAGAGTACCTGATGCTCTCATCACGTTTTAGACCTTTAAGTTGCATTTCTAACTTTTTATGCTCCGAAAAGACTTTTCAGACTTAACAGAGTCCAAAAGTGCATTTTGTTGTCAAACACTTAGATTCTATTATTTCCTACATGTAATGCATCATAGAATACCAGACATTCAAGTTTCATTGTAATATAAGAGTATCTGATGCTCTCATTACGTTTTACTGCTTTAAAGTGCATTTCTAACTTTTTATGCCCCGAAAAGACTTTTCAGACTTAACAGAGTCCAAAAGTGCTTTTTGTTGTCAAACACTTAGATTCTTTGATTTTCTGCATGTAATGCATCATAGAATACCAGACATTCAAGTTGTACTATAGTGTAAGAGTACCTGATGCTCTCATCACGTTTTAGTGCTTTAAGTTGCATTTCTAACTTTTTATGCTCCGAAAAGACTTTTCAGCCTTAACAGAGTCCAAACGTGCATTTTGTTGTCAAACACTTAGATTCTTTGATTTTCTGCATGTAATGCATCATAGAATACCAGACATTCAAGTTGTACTATAGTGTAAGAGTACCTGATGCTCTCATCACGTTTTAGACCTTTAAGTTGCATTTCTAACTTTTTATGCTCCGAAAAGACTTTTCAGACTTAACAGAGTCCAAAAGTGCATTTTGTTGTCAAACACTTAGATTCTATGATGTCCTACATGTAATGCATCATAGAATACCAGACATTCAAGTTGTACTATAGTGTAAGAGTACCTGATGCTCTCATCACGTTTTAGACCTTTAAGTTGCATTTCTAACTTTTTATGCTCCGAAAAGACTTTTCAGACTTAACAGAGTCCAAAAGTGCATTTTGTTGTCAAACACTTAGATTCTTTGATTTTCTGCATGTAATGCATCATAGAATACCAGACATTCAAGTTGTACTATAGTGTAAGAGTACCTGATGCTCTCATCACGTTTTAGACCTTTAAGTTGCATTTCTAACTTTTTATGCTCCGAAAAGACTTTTCAGACTTAACAGAGTCCAAAAGTGCATTTTGTTGTCAAACACTTAGATTCTATGATTTCCTACATGTAATGCATCATAGAATACCAGACATTCAAGTTTCATTGTAATATAAGAGTATCTGATGCTCTCATTACGTTTTACTGCTTTAAAGTGCATTTCTAACTTTTTATGCCCCGAAAAGACTTTTCAGACTTAACAGAGTCCAAAAGTGCATTTTGTTGTCAAACACTTAGATTCTTTGATTTTCTGCATGTAATGCATCATAGAATACCAGACATTCAAGTTGTACTATAGTGTAAGAGTACCTGATGCTCTCATCACGTTTTAGACCTTTAAGTTGCATTTCTAACTTTTTATGCTCCGAAAAGACTTTTCAGACTTAACAGAGTACAAAAGTGCATTTTGTTGTCAAACACTTAGATTCTATGATTTCCTACATGTAATGCATCATAGAATACCAGACATTCAAGTTGTACTATAGTGTAAGAGTACCTGATGCTCTCATCACGTTTTAGACCTTTAAGTTGCATTTCTAACTTTTTATGCTCCGAAAAGACTTTTCAGACTTAACAGAGTCCAAAAGTGCATTTTGTTGTCAAACACTTAGATTCTTTGATTTTCTGCATGTAATGCATCATAGAATACCAGACATTCAAGTTGTACTATAGTGTAAGAGTACCTGATGCTCTCATCACGTTTTAGACCTTTAAGTTGCATTTCTAACTTTTTATGCTCCGAAAAGACTTTTCAGACTTAACAGAGTCCAAAAGTGCATTTTGTTGTCAAACACTTAGATTCTTTGATTTTCTGCATGTAATGCATCATAGAATACCAGACATTCAAGTTGTACTATAGTGTAAGAGTACCTGATGCTCTCATCACGTTTTAGTGCTTTAAGTTGCATTTCTAACTTTTTATGCTCCGAAAAGACTTTTCAGCCTTAACAGAGTCCAAAAGTGCATTTTGTTGTCAAACACTTAGATTCTATTATTTCCTACATGTAATGCATCATAGAATACCAGACATTCAAGTTTCATTGTAATATAAGAGTATCTGATGCTCTCATTACGTTTTACTGCTTTAAAGTGCATTTCTAACTTTTTATGCTCCGAAAAGACTTTTCAGACTTAACAGAGTCCAAAAGTGCATTTTGTTGTCAAACACTTAGATTCTATGATTTCCTACATGTAATGCATCATAGAATACCAGACATTCAAGTTGTACTATAGTGTAAGAGTACCTGATGCTCTCATCACGTTTTAGACCTTTAAGTTGCATTTCTAACTTTTTATGCTCCGAAAAGACTTTTCAGACTTAACAGAGTCCAAAAGTGCATTTTGTTGTCAAACACTTAGATTCTTTGATTTTCTGCATGTAATGCATCATAGAATACCAGACATTCAAGTTGTACTATAGTGTAAGAGTACCTGATGCTCTCATCACGTTTTAGTGCTTTAAGTTGCATTTCTAACTTTTTATGCTCCGAAAAGACTTTTCAGCCTTAACAGAGTCCAAAAGTGCATTTTGTTGTCAAACACTTAGATTCTATTATTTCCTACATGTAATGCATCATAGAATACCAGACATTCAAGTTTCATTGTAATATAAGAGTATCTGATGCTCTCATTACGTTTTACTGCTTTAAAGTGCATTTCTAACTTTTTATGCCCCGAAAAGACTTTTCAGACTTAACAGAGTCCAAAAGTGCTTTTTGTTGTCAAACACTTAGATTCTTTGATTTTCTGCATGTAATGCATCATAGAATACCAGACATTCAAGTTGTACTATAGTGTAAGAGTACCTGATGCTCTCATCACGTTTTAGTGCTTTAAGTTGCATTTCTAACTTTTTATGCTCCGAAAAGACTTTTCAGCCTTAACAGAGTCCAAAAGTGCATTTTGTTGTCAAACACTTAGATTCTTTGATTTTCTGCATGTAATGCATTATAGAATACCAGACATTCAAGTTGTACTATAGTGTAAGAGTACCTGATGCTCTCATCACGTTTTAGACCTTTAAGTTGCATTTCTAACTTTTTATGCTCCGAAAAGACTTTTCAGACTTAACAGAGTCCAAAAGTGCATTTTGTTGTCAAACACTTAGATTCTATGATTTCCTACATGTAATGCATCATAGAATACCAGACATTCAAGTTGTACTATAGTGTAAGAGTACCTGATGCTCTCATCACGTTTTAGACCTTTAAGTTGCATTTCTAACTTTTTATGCTCCGAAAAGACTTTTCAGACTTAACAGAGTCCAAAAGTGCATTTTGTTGTCAAACACTTAGATTCTTTGATTTTCTGCATGTAATGCATCATAGAATACCAGACATTCAAGTTGTACTATAGTGTAAGAGTACCTGATGCTCTCATCACGTTTTAGACCTTTAAGTTGCATTTCTAACTTGTTATGCTCCGAAAAGACTTTTCAGACTTAACAGAGTCCAAAAGTGCATTTTGTTGTCAAACACTTAGATTCTTTGATTTTCTGCATGTAATGCATCATAGAATACCAGACATTCAAGTTGTACTATAGTGTAAGAGTACCTGATGCTCTCATCACGTTTTAGTGCTTTAAGTTGCATTTCTAACTTTTTATGCTCCGAAAAGACTTTTCAGACTTAACAGAGTCCAAAAGTGCATTTTGTTGTCAAACACTTAGATTCTTTGATTTTCTGCATGTAATGCATCATAGAATACCAGACATTCAAGTTGTACTATAGTGTAAGAGTACCTGATGCTCTCATCACGTTTTAGACCTTTAAGTTGCATTTCTAACTTGTTATGCTCCGAAAAGACTTTTCAGACTTAACAGAGTCCAAAAGTGCATTTTGTTGTCAAACACTTAGATTCTTTGATTTTCTGCATGTAATGCATCATAGAATACCAGACATTCAAGTTGTACTATAGTGTAAGAGTACCTGATGCTCTCATCACGTTTTAGTGCTTTAAGTTGCATTTCTAACTTTTTATGCTCCGAAAAGACTTTTCAGACTTAACAGAGTCCAAAAGTGCATTTTGTTGTCAAACACTTAGATTCTTTGATTTTCTGCATGTAATGCATCATAGAATACCAGACATTCAAGTTGTACTATAGTGTAAGAGTACCTGATGCTCTCATCACGTTTTAGTGCTTTAAGTTGCATTTCTAACTTTTTATGCTCCGAAAAGACTTTTCAGCCTTAACAGAGTCCAAAAGTGCATTTTGTTGTCAAACACTTAGATTCTATTATTTCCTACATGTAATGCATCATAGAATACCAGACATTCAAGTTTCATTGTAATATAAGAGTATCTGATGCTCTCATTACGTTTTACTGCTTTAAAGTGCATTTCTAAATTTTTATGCTCCGAAAAGACTTTTCAGACTTAACAGAGTCCAAAAGTGCATTTTGTTGTCAAACACTTAGATTCTATGATTTCCTACATGTAATGCATCATAGAATACCAGACATTCAAGTTGTACTATAGTGTAAGAGTACCTGATGCTCTCATCACGTTTTAGACCTTTAAGTTGCATTTCTAACTTTTTATGCTCCGAAAAGACTTTTCAGACTTAACAGAGTCCAAAAGTGCATTTTGTTGTCAAACACTTAGATTCTTTGATTTTCTGCATGTAATGCATCATAGAATACCAGACATTCAAGTTGTACTATAGTGTAAGAGTACCTGATGCTCTCATCACGTTTTAGACCTTTAAGTTGCATTTCTAACTTTTTATGCTCCGAAAAGACTTTTCAGACTTAACAGAGTCCAAAAGTGCATTTTGTTGTCAAACACTTAGATTCTTTGATTTTCTGCATGTAATGCATCATAGAATACCAGACATTCAAGTTGTACTATAGTGTAAGAGTACCTGATGCTCTCATCACGTTTTAGACCTTTAAGTTGCATTTCTAACTTTTTATGCTCCGAAAAGACTTTTCAGACTTAACAGAGTCCAAAAGTGCATTTTGTTGTCAAACACTTAGATTCTATGATTTTCTGCATGTAATGCATCATAGAATACCAGACATTCAAGTTGTACTATAGTGTAAGAGTACCTGATGCTCTCATCACGTTTTAGACCTTTAAGTTGCATTTCTAACTTGTTATGCTCCGAAAAGACTTTTCAGACTTAACAGAGTCCAAAAGTGCATTTTGTTGTCAAACACTTAGATTCTATGATTTCCTACATGTAATGCATCATAGAATACCAGACATTCAAGTTTCATTGTAATATAAGAGTATCTGATGCTCTCATTACGTTTTACTGCTTTAAAGTGCATTTCTAACTTTTTATGCCCCGAAAAGACTTTTCAGACTTAACAGAGTCCAAAAGTGCATTTTGTTGTCAAACACTTAGATTCTTTGATTTTCTGCATGTAATGCATCATAGAATACCAGACATTCAAGTTGTACTATAGTGTAAGAGTACCTGATGCTCTCATCACGTTTTAGACCTTTAAGTTGCATTTCTAACTTTTTATGCTCCGAAAAGACTTTTCAGACTTAACAGAGTCCAAAAGTGCATTTTGTTGTCAAACACTTAGATTCTATGATTTCCTACATGTAATGCATCATAGAATACCAGACATTCAAGTTGTACTATAGTGTAAGAGTACCTGATGCTCTCATCACGTTTTAGACCTTTAAGTTGCATTTCTAACTTTTTATGCTCCGAAAAGACTTTTCAGACTTAACAGAGTCCAAAAGTGCATTTTGTTGTCAAACACTTAGATTCTTTGATTTTCTGCATGTAATGCATCATAGAATACCAGACATTCAAGTTGTACTATAGTGTAAGAGTACCTGATGCTCTCATCACGTTTTAGACCTTTAAGTTGCATTTCTAACTTTTTATGCTCCGAAAAGACTTTTCAGACTTAACAGAGTCCAAAAGTGCATTTTGTTGTCAAACACTTAGATTCTTTGATTTTCTGCATGTAATGCATCATAGAATACCAGACATTCAAGTTGTACTATAGTGTAAGAGTACCTGATGCTCTCATCACGTTTTAGTGCTTTAAGTTGCATTTCTAACTTTTTATGCTCCGAAAAGACTTTTCAGCCTTAACAGAGTCCAAAAGTGCATTTTGTTGTCAAACACTTAGATTCTATTATTTCCTACATGTAATGCATCATAGAATACCAGACATTCAAGTTTCATTGTAATATAAGAGTATCTGATGCTCTCATTACGTTTTACTGCTTTAAAGTGCATTTCTAACTTTTTATGCTCCGAAAAGACTTTTCAGACTTAACAGAGTCCAAAAGTGCATTTTGTTGTCAAACACTTAGATTCTATGATTTCCTACATGTAATGCATCATAGAATACCAGACATTCAAGTTGTACTATAGTGTAAGAGTACCTGATGCTCTCATCACGTTTTAGACCTTTAAGTTGCATTTCTAACTTTTTATGCTCCGAAAAGACTTTTCAGACTTAACAGAGTCCAAAAGTGCATTTTGTTGTCAAACACTTAGATTCTTTGATTTTCTGCATGTAATGCATCATAGAATACCAGACATTCAAGTTGTACTATAGTGTAAGAGTACCTGATGCTCTCATCACGTTTTAGTGCTTTAAGTTGCATTTCTAACTTTTTATGCTCCGAAAAGACTTTTCAGCCTTAACAGAGTCCAAAAGTGCATTTTGTTGTCAAACACTTAGATTCTATTATTTCCTACATGTAATGCATCATAGAATACCAGACATTCAAGTTTCATTGTAATATAAGAGTATCTGATGCTCTCATTACGTTTTACTGCTTTAAAGTGCATTTCTAACTTTTTATGCTCCGAAAAGACTTTTCAGACTTAACAGAGTCCAAAAGTGCATTTTGTTGTCAAACACTTAGATTCTATGATTTCCTACATGTAATGCATCATAGAATACCAGACATTCAAGTTGTACTATAGTGTAAGAGTACCTGATGCTCTCATCACGTTTTAGTGCTTTAAGTTGCATTTCTAACTTTTTATGCTCCGAAAAGACTTTTCAGCCTTAACAGAGTCCAAAAGTGCATTTTGTTGTCAAACACTTAGATTCTTTGATTTTCTGCATGTAATGCATCATAGAATACCAGACATTCAAGTTGTACTATAGTGTAAGAGTACCTGATGCTCTCATCACGTTTTAGACCTTTAAGTTGCATTTCTAACTTTTTATGCTCCGAAAAGACTTTTCAGACTTAACAGAGTCCAAAAGTGCATTTTGTTGTCAAACACTTAGATTCTATGATGTCCTACATGTAATGCATCATAGAATACCAGACATTCAAGTTGTACTATAGTGTAAGAGTACCTGATGCTCTCATCACGTTTTAGACCTTTAAGTTGCATTTCTAACTTTTTATGCTCCGAAAAGACTTTTCAGACTTAACAGAGTCCAAAAGTGCATTTTGTTGTCAAACACTTAGATTCTTTGATTTTCTGCATGTAATGCATCATAGAATACCAGACATTCAAGTTGTACTATAGTGTAAGAGTACCTGATGCTCTCATCACGTTTTAGACCTTTAAGTTGCATTTCTAACTTTTTATGCTCCGAAAAGACTTTTCAGACTTAACAGAGTCCAAAAGTGCATTTTGTTGTCAAACACTTAGATTCTATGATTTCCTACATGTAATGCATCATAGAATACCAGACATTCAAGTTTCATTGTAATATAAGAGTATCTGATGCTCTCATTACGTTTTACTGCTTTAAAGTGCATTTCTAACTTTTTATGCCCCGAAAAGACTTTTCAGACTTAACAGAGTCCAAAAGTGCATTTTGTTGTCAAACACTTAGATTCTTTGATTTTCTGCATGTAATGCATCATAGAATACCAGACATTCAAGTTGTACTATAGTGTAAGAGTACCTGATGCTCTCATCACGTTTTAGACCTTTAAGTTGCATTTCTAACTTTTTATGCTCCGAAAAGACTTTTCAGACTTAACAGAGTCCAAAAGTGCATTTTGTTGTCAAACACTTAGATTCTATGATTTCCTACATGTAATGCATCATAGAATACCAGACATTCAAGTTGTACTATAGTGTAAGAGTACCTGATGCTCTCATCACGTTTTAGACCTTTAAGTTGCATTTCTAACTTTTTATGCTCCGAAAAGACTTTTCAGACTTAACAGAGTCCAAAAGTGCATTTTGTTGTCAAACACTTAGATTCTTTGATTTTCTGCATGTAATGCATCATAGAATACCAGACATTCAAGTTGTACTATAGTGTAAGAGTACCTGATGCTCTCATCACGTTTTAGACCTTTAAGTTGCATTTCTAACTTTTTATGCTCCGAAAAGACTTTTCAGACTTAACAGAGTCCAAAAGTGCATTTTGTTGTCAAACACTTAGATTCTTTGATTTTCTGCATGTAATGCATCATAGAATACCAGACATTCAAGTTGTACTATAGTGTAAGAGTACCTGATGCTCTCATCACGTTTTAGTGCTTTAAGTTGCATTTCTAACTTTTTATGCTCCGAAAAGACTTTTCAGCCTTAACAGAGTCCAAAAGTGCATTTTGTTGTCAAACACTTAGATTCTATTATTTCCTACATGTAATGCATCATAGAATACCAGACATTCAAGTTTCATGGTAATATAAGAGTATCTGATGCTCTCATTACGTTTTACTGCTTTAAAGTGCATTTCTAACTTTTTATGCTCCGAAAAGACTTTTCAGACTTAACAGAGTCCAAAAGTGCATTTTGTTGTCAAACACTTAGATTATGTGATTTTCTGCATGTAATGCATCATAGAATACCAGACATTCAAGTTGTACTATAGTGTAAGAGTACCTGATGCTCTCATCACGTTTTAGACCTTTAAGTTGCATTTCTAACTTTTTATGCTCCGAAAAGACTTTTCAGACTTAACAGAGTCCAAAAGTGCATTTTGTTGTCAAACACTTAGATTCTTTGATTTTCTGCATGTAATGCATCATAGAATACCAGACATTCAAGTTGTACTATAGTGTAAGAGTACCTGATGCTCTCATCACGTTTTAGTGCTTTAAGTTGCATTTCTAACTTTTTATGCTCCGAAAAGACTTTTCAGCCTTAACAGAGTCCAAAAGTGCATTTTGTTGTCAAACACTTAGATTCTATTATTTCCTACATGTAATGCATCATAGAATACCAGACATTCAAGTTTCATTGTAATATAAGAGTATCTGATGCTCTCATTACGTTTTACTGCTTTAAAGTGCATTTCTAACTTTTTATGCCCCGAAAAGACTTTTCAGACTTAACAGAGTCCAAAAGTGCTTTTTGTTGTCAAACACTTAGATTCTTTGATTTTCTGCATGTAATGCATCATAGAATACCAGACATTCAAGTTGTACTATAGTGTAAGAGTACCTGATGCTCTCATCACGTTTTAGTGCTTTAAGTTGCATTTCTAACTTTTTATGCTCCGAAAAGACTTTTCAGCCTTAACAGAGTCCAAAAGTGCATTTTGTTGTCAAACACTTAGATTCTTTGATTTTCTGCATGTAATGCATCATAGAATACCAGACATTCAAGTTGTACTATAGTGTAAGAGTACCTGATGCTCTCATCACGTTTTAGACCTTTAAGTTGCATTTCTAACTTTTTATGCTCCGAAAAGACTTTTCAGACTTAACAGAGTCCAAAAGTGCATTTTGTTGTCAAACACTTAGATTCTATGATTTCCTACATGTAATGCATCATAGAATACCAGACATTCAAGTTGTACTATAGTGTAAGAGTACCTGATGCTCTCATCACGTTTTAGACCTTTAAGTTGCATTTCTAACTTTTTATGCTCCGAAAAGACTTTTCAGACTTAACAGAGTCCAAAAGTGCATTTTGTTGTCAAACACTTAGATTCTTTGATTTTCTGCATGTAATGCATCATAGAATACCAGACATTCAAGTTGTACTATAGTGTAAGAGTACCTGATGCTCTCATCACGTTTTAGACCTTTAAGTTGCATTTCTAACTTGTTATGCTCCGAAAAGACTTTTCAGACTTAACAGAGTCCAAAAGTGCATTTTGTTGTCAAACACTTAGATTCTTTGATTTTCTGCATGTAATGCATCATAGAATACCAGACATTCAAGTTGTACTATAGTGTAAGAGTACCTGATGCTCTCATCACGTTTTAGTGCTTTAAGTTGCATTTCTAACTTTTTATGCTCCGAAAAGACTTTTCAGACTTAACAGAGTCCAAAAGTGCATTTTGTTGTCAAACACTTAGATTCTTTGATTTTCTGCATGTAATGCATCATAGAATACCAGACATTCAAGTTGTACTATAGTGTAAGAGTACCTGATGCTCTCATCACGTTTTAGACCTTTAAGTTGCATTTCTAACTTGTTATGCTCCGAAAAGACTTTTCAGACTTAACAGAGTCCAAAAGTGCATTTTGTTGTCAAACACTTAGATTCTTTGATTTTCTGCATGTAATGCATCATAGAATACCAGATATTCAAGTTGTACTATAGTGTAAGAGTACCTGATGCTCTCATCACGTTTTAGACCTCTAAGTTGCATTTCTAACTTTTTATGCTCCGAAAAGACTTTTCAGACTTAACAGAGTCCAAAAGTGCATTTTGTTGTCAAACACTTAGATTCTATTATTTCCTACATGTAATGCATCATAGAATACCAGACATTCAAGTTTCATTGTAATATAAGAGTATCTGATGCTCTCATTACGTTTTACTGCTTTAAAGTGCATTTCTAACTTTTTATGCCCCGAAAAGACTTTTCAGACTTAACAGAGTCCAAAAGTGCTTTTTGTTGTCAAACACTTAGATTCTTTGATGTTCTGCATGTAATGCATCATAGAATACCAGACATTCAAGTTGTACTTTAGTGTAAGAGTACCTGATGCTCTCATCACGTTTTAGACCTTTAAGTTGCATTTCTAACTTTTTATGCTCCGAAAAGACTTTTCAGACTTAACAGAGTCCAAAAGTGCATTTTGTTGTCAAACACTTAGATTCTTTGATTTTCTGCATGTAATGCATCATAGAATACCAGATATTCAAGTTGTACTATAGTGTAAGAGTACCTGATGCTCTCATCACGTTTTAGACCTTTAAGTTGCATTTCTAACTTTTTATGCTCCGAAAAGACTTTTCAGACTTAACAGAGTCCAAAAGTGCATTTTGTTGTCAAACACTTAGATTCTATTATTTCCTACATGTAATGCATCATAGAATACCAGACATTCAAGTTTCATTGTAATATAAGAGTATCTGATGCTCTCATTACGTTTTACTGCTTTAAAGTGCATTTCTAACTTTTTATGCCCCGAAAAGACTTTTCAGACTTAACAGAGTCCAAAAGTGCTTTTTGTTGTCAAACACTTAGATTCTTTGATTTTCTGCATGTAATGCATCATAGAATACCAGACATTCAAGTTGTACTATAGTGTAAGAGTACCTGATGCTCTCATCACGTTTTAGACCTTTAAGTTGCATTTCTAACTTTTTATGCTCCGAAAAGACTTTTCAGACTTAACAGAGTCCAAAAGTGCATTTTGTTGTCAAACACTTAGATTCTATGATTTCCTACATGTAATGCATCATAGAATACCAGACATTCAAGTTGTACTTTAGTGTAAGAGTACCTGATGCTCTCATCACGTTTTAGACCTTTAAGTTGCATTTCTAACTTTTTATGCTCCGAAAAGACTTTTCAGACTTAACAGAGTCCAAAAGTGCATTTTGTTGTCAAACACTTAGATTCTTTGATTTTCTGCATGTAATGCATCATAGAATACCAGATATTCAAGTTGTACTATAGTGTAAGAGTACCTGATGCTCTCATCACGTTTTAGACCTTTAAGTTGCATTTCTAACTTTTTATGCTCCGAAAAGACTTTTCAGACTTAACAGAGTCCAAAAGTGCATTTTGTTGTCAAACACTTAGATTCTATTATTTCCTACATGTAATGCATCATAGAATACCAGACATTCAAGTTTCATTGTAATATAAGAGTATCTGATGCTCTCATTACGTTTTACTGCTTTAAAGTGCATTTCTAACTTTTTATGCCCCGAAAAGACTTTTCAGACTTAACAGAGTCCAAAAGTGCATTTTGTTGTCAAACACTTAGATTCTACTATTTCCTACATGTAATGCATCATAGAATACCAGACATTCAAGTTGTACTATAGTGTAAGAGTACCTGATGCTCTCATCACGTTTTAGTGCTTTAAGTTGCATTTCTAACTTTTTATGCTCCGAAAAGACTTTTCAGCCTTAACAGAGTCCAAAAGTGCATTTTGTTGTCAAACACTTAGATTCTACTATTTCCTACATGTAATGCATCATAGAATACCAGACATTCAAGTTTCATTGTAATATAAGAGTATCTGATGCTCTCATTACGTTTTACTGCTTTAAAGTGCATTTCTAACTTTTTATGCCCCGAAAAGACTTTTCAGACTTAACAGAGTCCAAAAGTGCTTTTTGTTGTCAAACACTAGATTCTTTGATTTTATGCATGTAATGCATCATAGAATACCAGACATTCAAGTTGTACTATAGTGTAAGAGTACCTGATGCTCTCATCACGTTTTAGTGCTTTAAGTTGCATTTCTAACTTTTTATGCTCCGAAAAGACTTTTCAGCCTTAACAGAGTCCAAAAGTGCATTTTGTTGTCAAACACTTAGATTCTATTATTTCCTACATGTAATGCATCATAGAATACCAGACATTCAAGTTTCATTGTAATATAAGAGTATCTGATGCTCTCATTACGTTTTACTGCTTTAAAGTGCATTTCTAACTTTTTATGCCCCGAAAAGACTTTTCAGACTTAACAGAGTCCAAAAGTGCTTTTTGTTGTCAAACACTTAGATTCTTTGATTTTCTGCATGTAATGCATCATAGAATACGAGACATTCAAGTTGTACTTTAGTGTAAGAGTACCTGATGCTCTCATCACGTTTTAGACCTTTAAGTTGCATTTCTAACTTTTTATGCTCCGAAAAGACTTTTCAGACTTAACAGAGTCCAAAAGTGCATTTTGTTGTCAAACACTTAGATTCTTTGATTTTCTGCATGTAATGCATCATAGAATACCAGATATTCAAGTTGTACTATAGTGTAAGAGTACCTGATGCTCTCATCACGTTTTAGACCTTTAAGTTGCATTTCTAACTTTTTATGCTCCGAAAAGACTTTTCAGACTTAACAGGGTCCAAAAGTGCATTTTGTTGTCAAACACTTAGATTCTATTATTTCCTACATGTAATGCATCATAGAATACCAGACATTCAAGTTTCATTGTAATATAAGAGTATCTGATGCTCTCATTACGTTTTACTGCTTTAAAGTGCATTTCTAACTTTTTATGCCCCGAAAAGACTTTTCAGACTTAACAGAGTCCAAAAGTGCTTTTTGTTGTCAAACACTTAGATTCTTTGATTTTATGCATGTAATGCATCATAGAATACCAGACATTCAAGTTGTACTATAGTGTAAGAGTACCTGATGCTCTCATCACGTTTTAGTGCTTTAAGTTGCATTTCTAACTTTTTATGCTCCGAAAAGACTTTTCAGCCTTAACAGAGTCCAAAAGTGCATTTTGTTGTCAAACACTTAGATTCTATTATTTCCTACATGTAATGCATCATAGAATACCAGACATTCAAGTTTCATTGTAATATAAGAGTATCTGATGCTCTCAATACGTTTTACTGCTTTAAAGTGCATTTCTAACTTTTTATGCCCCGAAAAGACTTTTCAGACTTAACAGAGTCCAAAAGTGCATTTTGTTGTCAAACACTTAGATTCTTTGATTTTCTGCATGTAATGCATCATAGAATACCAGACATTCAAGTTGTACTATAGTGTAAGAGTACCTGATGCTCTCATCACGTTTTAGACCTTTAAGTTGCATTTCTAACTTTTTATGCTCCGAAAAGACTTTTCAGACTTAACAGAGTCCAAAAGTGCATTTTGTTGTCAAACACTTAGATTCTATTATTTCCTACATGTAATGCATCATAGAATACCAGACATTCAAGTTTCATTGTAATATAAGAGTATCTGATGCTCTCATTACGTTTTACTGCTTTAAAGTGCATTTCTAACTTTTTATGCCCCGAAAAGACTTTTCAGACTTAACAGAGTCCAAAAGTGCTTTTTGTTGTCAAACACTTAGATTCTTTGATTTTCTGCATGTAATGCATCATAGAATACCAGACATTCAAGTTGTACTTTAGTGTAAGAGTACCTGATGCTCTCATCACGTTTTAGACCTTTAAGTTGCATTTCTAACTTTTTATGCTCCGAAAAGACTTTTCAGACTTAACAGAGTCCAAAAGTGCATTTTGTTGTCAAACACTTAGATTCTATGATTTCCTACATGTAATGCATCATAGAATACCAGACATTCAAGTTGTACTATAGTGTAAGAGTACCTGATGCTCTCATCACGTTTTAGACCTTTAAGTTGCATTTCTAACTTTTTATGCTCCGAAAAGACTTTTCAGACTTAACAGAGTCCAAAAGTGCATTTTGTTGTCAAACACTTAGATTCTTTGATTTTCTGCATGTAATGCATCATAGAATACCAGACATTCAAGTTGTACTATAGTGTAAGAGTACCTGATGCTCTCATCACGTTTTAGTGCTTTAAGTTGCATTTCTAACTTTTTATGCTCCGAAAAGACTTTTCAGCCTTAACAGAGTCCAAAAGTGCATTTTGTTGTCAAACACTTAGATTCTATTATTTCCTACATGTAATGCATCATAGAATACCAGACATTCAAGTTTCATTGTAATATAAGAGTATATGATGCTCTCATTACGTTTTACTGCTTTAAAGTGCATTTCTAACTTTTTATGCCCCGAAAAGACTTTTCAGACTTAACAGAGTCCAAAAGTGCTTTTTGTTGTCAAACACTTAGATTCTTTGATTTTCTGCATGTAATGCATCATAGAATACCAGACATTCAAGTTGTACTTTAGTGTAAGAGTACCTGATGCTCTCATCACGTTTTAGACCTTTAAGTTGCATTTCTAACTTGTTATGCTCCGAAAAGACTTAACAGAGTCCAAAAGTGCATTTTGTTGTCAAACACTTAGATTCTATGATTTCCTACATGTAATGCATCATAGAATACCAGACATTCAAGTTGTACTATAGTGTAAGAGTACCTGATGCTCTCATCACGTTTTAGACCTTTAAGTTGCATTTCTAACTTTTTATGCTCCGAAAAGACTTTTCAGACTTAACAGAGTCCAAAAGTGCATTTTGTTGTCAAACACTTAGATTCTTTGATTTTCTGCATGTAATGCATCATAGAATACCAGATATTCAAGTTGTACTACAGTGTAAGAGTACCTGATGCTCTCATCACGTTTTAGACCTTTAAGTTGCATTTCTAACTTTTTATGCTCCGAAAAGACTTTTCAGACTTAACAGAGTCCAAAAGTGCATTTTGTTGTCAAACACTTAGATTCTATTATTTCCTACATGTAATGCATCATAGAATACCAGACATTCAAGTTTCATTGTAATATAAGAGTATCTGATGCTCTCATTACGTTTTACTGCTTTAAAGTGCATTTCTAACTTTTTATGCCCCGAAAAGACTTTTCAGACTTAACAGAGTCCAAAAGTGCTTTTTGTTGTCAAACACTTAGATTCTTTGATTTTCTGCATGTAATGCATCATAGAATACCAGACATTCAAGTTGTACTTTAGTGTAAGAGTACCTGATGCTCTCATCACGTTTTAGACCTTTAAGTTGCATTTCTAACTTTTTATGCTCCGAAAAGACTTTTCAGACTTAACAGAGTCCAAAAGTGCATTTTGTTGTCAAACACTTAGATTCTATGATTTTCTACATGTAATGCATCATAGAATACCAGACATTCAAGTTGTACTATAGTGTAAGAGTACCTGATGCTCTCATCACGTTTTAGACCTTTAAGTTGCATTTCTAACTTTTTATGCTCCGAAAAGACTTTTCAGACTTAACAGAGTCCAAAAGTGCATTTTGTTGTCAAACACTTAGATTCTATTATTTCCTACATGTAATGCATCATAGAATACCAGACATTCAAGTTTCATTGTAATATAAGAGTATCTGATGCTCTCATTACGTTTTACTGCTTTAAAGTGCATTTCTAACTTTTTATGCCCCGAAAAGACTTTTCAGACTTAACAGAGTCCAAAAGTGCTTTTTGTTGTCAAACACTTAGATTCTTTGATTTTCTGCATGTAATGCATCATAGAATACCAGACATTCAAGTTGTACTATAGTGTAAGAGTACCTGATGCTCTCATCACGTTTTAGTGCTTTAAGTTGCATTTCTAACTTTTTATGCTCCGAAAAGACTTTTCAGCCTTAACAGAGTCCAAAAGTGCATTTTGTTGTCAAACACTTAGATTCTTTGATTTTCTGCATGTAATGCATCATAGAATACCAGACATTCAAGTTGTACTATAGTGTAAGAGTACCTGATGCTCTCATCACGTTTTAGACCTTTAAGTTGCATTTCTAACTTTTTATGCTCCGAAAAGACTTTTCAGACTTAACAGAGTCCAAAAGTGCATTTTGTTGTCAAACACTTAGATTCTTTGATTTTCTGCATGTAATGCATCATAGAATACCAGATATTCAAGTTGTACTATAGTGTAAGAGTACCTGATGCTCTCATCACGTTTTAGACCTTTAAGTTGCATTTCTAACTTTTTATGCTCCGAAAAGACTTTTCAGACTTAACAGAGTCCAAAAGTGCATTTTGTTGTCAAACACTTAGATTCTTTGATTTTCTGCATGTAATGCATCATAGAATACCAGATATTCAAGTTGTACTATAGTGTAAGAGTACCTGATGCTCTCATCACGTTTTAGACCTTTAAGTTGCATTTCTAACTTTTTATGCTCCGAAAAGACTTTTCAGACTTAACAGGGTCCAAAAGTGCATTTTGTTGTCAAACACTTAGATTCTATTATTTCCTACATGTAATGCATCATAGAATACCAGACATTCAAGTTTCATTGTAATATAAGAGTATCTGATGCTCTCATTACGTTTTACTGCTTTAAAGTGCATTTCTAACTTTTTATGCCCCGAAAAGACTTTTCAGACTTAACAGAGTCCAAAAGTGCATTTTGTTGTCAAACACTTAGATTCTACTATTTCCTACATGTAATGCATCATAGAATACCAGACATTCAAGTTGTACTATAGTGTAAGAGTACCTGATGCTCTCATCACGTTTTAGTGCTTTAAGTTGCATTTCTAACTTTTTATGCTCCGAAAAGACTTTTCAGCCTTAACAGAGTCCAAAAGTGCATTTTGTTGTCAAACACTTAGATTCTACTATTTCCTACATGTAATGCATCATAGAATACCAGACATTCAAGTTTCATTGTAATATAAGAGTATCTGATGCTCTCATTACGTTTTACTGCTTTAAAGTGCATTTCTAACTTTTTATGCCCCGAAAAGACTTTTCAGACTTAACAGAGTCCAAAAGTGCATTTTGTTGTCAAACACTTAGATTCTTTGATTTTCTGCATGTAATGCATCATAGAATACCAGATATTCAAGTTGTACTATAGTGTAAGAGTACCTGATGCTCTCATCACGTTTTAGACCTTTAAGTTGCATTTCTAACTTTTTATGCTCCGAAAAGACTTTTCAGACTTAACAGGGTCCAAAAGTGCATTTTGTTGTCAAACACTTAGATTCTATTATTTCCTACATGTAATGCATCATAGAATACCAGACATTCAAGTTTCATTGTAATATAAGAGTATCTGATGCTCTCATTACGTTTTACTGCTTTAAAGTGCATTTCTAACTTTTTATGCCCCGAAAAGACTTTTCAGACTTAACAGAGTCCAAAAGTGCATTTTGTTGTCAAACACTTAGATTCTACTATTTCCTACATGTAATGCATCATAGAATACCAGACATTCAAGTTGTACTATAGTGTAAGAGTACCTGATGCTCTCATCACGTTTTAGTGCTTTAAGTTGCATTTCTAACTTTTTATGCTCCGAAAAGACTTTTCAGCCTTAACAGAGTCCAAAAGTGCATTTTGTTGTCAAACACTTAGATTCTACTATTTCCTACATGTAATGCATCATAGAATACCAGACATTCAAGTTTCATTGTAATATAAGAGTATCTGATGCTCTCATTACGTTTTACTGCTTTAAAGTGCATTTCTAACTTTTTATGCCCCGAAAAGACTTTTCAGACTTAACAGAGTCCAAAAGTGCTTTTTGTTGTCAAACACTTAGATTCTTTGATTTTATGCATGTAATGCATCATAGAATACCAGACATTCAAGTTGTACTATAGTGTAAGAGTACCTGATGCTCTCATCACGTTTTAGTGCTTTAAGTTGCATTTCTAACTTTTTATGCTCCGAAAAGACTTTTCAGCCTTAACAGAGTCCAAAAGTGCATTTTGTTGTCAAACACTTAGATTCTATTATTTCCTACATGTAATGCATCATAGAATACCAGACATTCAAGTTTCATTGTAATATAAGAGTATCTGATGCTCTCAATACGTTTTACTGCTTTAAAGTGCATTTCTAACTTTTTATGCCCCGAAAAGACTTTTCAGACTTAACAGAGTCCAAAAGTGCATTTTGTTGTCAAACACTTAGATTCTTTGATTTTCTGCATGTAATGCATCATAGAATACCAGACATTCAAGTTGTACTATAGTGTAAGAGTACCTGATGCTCTCATCACGTTTTAGACCTTTAAGTTGCATTTCTAACTTTTTATGCTCCGAAAAGACTTTTCAGACTTAACAGAGTCCAAAAGTGCATTTTGTTGTCAAACACTTAGATTCTTTGATTTTCTGCATGTAATGCATCATAGAATACCAGACATTCAAGTTGTACTATAGTGTAAGAGTACCTGATGCTCTCATCACGTTTTAGACCTTTAAGTTGCATTTCTAACTTTTTATGCTCCGAAAAGACTTTTCAGACTTAACAGAGTCCAAAAGTGCATTTTGTTGTCAAACACTTAGATTCTATGATTTCCTACATGTAATGCATCATAGAATACCAGACATTCAAGTTGTACTATAGTGTAAGAGTACCTGATGCTCTCATCACGTTTTAGACCTTTAAGTTGCATTTCTAACTTTTTATGCTCCGAAAAGACTTTTCAGACTTAACAGAGTCCAAAAGTGCATTTTGTTGTCAAACACTTAGATTCTTTGATTTTCTGCATGTAATGCATCATAGAATACCAGACATTCAAGTTGTACTATAGTGTAAGAGCACCTGATGCTCTCATCACGTTTTAGTGCTTTAAGTTGCATTTCTAACTTTTTATGCTCCGAAAAGACTTTTCAGCCTTAACAGAGTCCAAAAGTGCATTTTGTTGTCAAACACTTAGATTCTATTATTTCCTACATGTAATGCATCATAGAATACCAGACATTCAAGTTTCATTGTAATATAAGAGTATATGATGCTCTCATTACGTTTTACTGCTTTAAAGTGCATTTCTAACTTTTTATGCCCCGAAAAGACTTTTCAGACTTAACAGAGTCCAAAAGTGCTTTTTGTTGTCAAACACTTAGATTCTTTGATTTTCTGCATGTAATGCATCATAGAATACCAGACATTCAAGTTGTACTTTAGTGTAAGAGTACCTGATGCTCTCATCACGTTTTAGACCTTTAAGTTGCATTTCTAACTTGTTATGCTCCGAAAAGACTTAACAGAGTCCAAAAGTGCATTTTGTTGTCAAACACTTAGATTCTATGATTTCCTACATGTAATGCATCATAGAATACCAGACATTCAAGTTGTACTATAGTGTAAGAGGTACCTGATGCTCTCATCACGTTTTAGACCTTTAAGTTGCATTTCTAACTTTTTATGCTCCGAAAAGACTTTTCAGACTTAACAGAGTCCAAAAGTGCATTTTGTTGTCAAACACTTAGATTCTTTGATTTTCTGCATGTAATGCATCATAGAATACCAGATATTCAAGTTGTACTATAGTGTAAGAGTACCTGATGCTCTCATCACGTTTTAGACCTTTAAGTTGCATTTCTAACTTTTTATGCTCCGAAAAGACTTTTCAGACTTAACAGAGTCCAAAAGTGCATTTTGCTGTCAAACACTTAGATTCTATTATTTCCTACATGTAATGCATCATAGAATACCAGACATTCAAGTTTCATTGTAATATAAGAGTATCTGATGCTCTCATTACGTTTTACTGCTTTAAAGTGCATTTCTAGCTTTTTATGCCCCGAAAAGACTTTTCAGACTTAACAGAGTCCAAAAGTGCTTTTTGTTGTCAAACACTTAGATTCTTTGATTTTCTGCATGTAATGCATCATAGAATACCAGACATTCAAGTTGTACTTTAGTGTAAGAGTACCTGATGCTCTCATCACGTTTTAGACCTTTAAGTTGCATTTCTAACTTTTTATGCTCCGAAAAGACTTTTCAGACTTAACAGAGTCCAAAAGTGCATTTTGTTGTCAAACACTTAGATTCTATGATTTCCTACATGTAATGCATCATAGAATACCAGACATTCAAGTTTCATTGTAATATAAGAGTATCTGATGCTCTCATTACGTTTTACTGCTTTAAAGTGCATTTCTAACTTTTTATGCCCCGAAAAGACTTTTCAGACTTAACAGAGTCCAAAAGTGCTTTTTGTTGTCAAACACTTAGATTCTTTGATTTTCTGCATGTAATGCATCATAGAATACCAGACATTCAAGTTGTACTATAGTGTAAGAGTACCTGATGCTCTCATCACGTTTTAGTGCTTTAAGTTGCATTTCTAACTTTTTATGCTCCGAAAAGACTTTTCAGCCTTAACAGAGTCCAAAAGTGCATTTTGTTGTCAAACACTTAGATTCTTTGATTTTCTGCATGTAATGCATCATAGAATACCAGACATTCAAGTTGTACTATAGTGTAAGAGTACCTGATGCTCTCATCACGTTTTAGACCTTTAAGTTGCATTTCTAACTTTTTATGCTCCGAAAAGACTTTTCAGACTTAACAGAGTCCAAAAGTGCATTTTGTTGTCAAAACACTTAGATTCTATTGATGTCCTACATGTAATGCATCATAGAATACCAGACATTCAAGTTGTACTATAGTGTAAGAGTACCTGATGCTCTCATCACGTTTTAGACCTTTAAGTTGCATTTCTAACTTTTTATGCTCCGAAAAGACTTTTCAGACTTAACAGAGTCCAAAAGTGCATTTTGTTGTCAAACACTTAGATTCTTTGATTTTCTGCATGTAATGCATCATAGAATACCAGACATTCAAGTTGTACTATAGTGTAAGAGTACCTGATGCTCTCATCACGTTTTAGACCTTTAAGTTGCATTTCTAACTTTTTATGCTCCGAAAAGACTTTTCAGACTTAACAGAGTCCAAAAGTGCATTTTGTTGTCAAACACTTAGATTCTTTGATTTTCTGCATGTAATGCATCATAGAATACCAGACATTCAAGTTGTACTATAGTGTAAGAGTACCTGATGCTCTCATCACGTTTTTAGACCTTTAAGTTGCATTTCTAACTTTTTATGCTCCGAAAAGACTTTTCAGACTTAACAGAGTCCAAAAGTGCATTTTGTTGTCAAACACTTAGATTCTATGATTTCCTACATGTAATGCATCATAGAATACCAGACATTCAAGTTGTACTATAGTGTAAGAGTACCTGATGCTCTCATCACGTTTTAGACCTTTAAGTTGCATTTCTAACTTTTTATGCTCCGAAAAGACTTTTCAGACTTAACAGAGTCCAAAAGTGCATTTTGTTGTCAAACACTTAGATTCTATTATTTCCTACATGTAATGCATCATAGAATACCAGACATTCAAGTTTCATTGTAATATAAGAGTATCTGATGCTCTCATTACGTTTTACTGCTTTAAAGTGCATTTCTAACTTTTTATGCCCCGAAAAGACTTTTCAGACTTAACAGAGTCCAAAAGTGCTTTTTGTTGTCAAACACTTAGATTCTTTGATTTTCTGCATGTAATGCATCATAGAATACCAGACATTCAAGTTGTACTTTAGTGTAAGAGTACCTGATGCTCTCATCACGTTTTTAGACCTTTAAGTTGCATTTCTAACTTTTTATGCTCCGAAAAGACTTTTCAGACTTAACAGAGTCCAAAAGTGCATTTTGTTGTCAAACACTTAGATTCTTTGATTTTCTGCATGTAATGCATCATAGAATACCAGACATTCAAGTTTCATTGTAATATAAGAGTATCTGATGCTCTCATTACGTTTTACTGCTTTAAAGTGCATTTCTAACTTTTTATGCCCCGAAAAGACTTTTCAGACTTAACAGAGTCCAAAAGTGCTTTTTGTTGTCAAACACTTAGATTCTTTGATTTTCTGCATGTAATGCATCATAGAATACCAGACATTCAAGTTGTACTATAGTGTAAGAGTACTTGATGCTCTCATCACGTTTTAGTGCTTTAAGTTGCATTTCTTACTTTTTATGCTCCGAAAAGACTTTTCAGCCTTAACAGAGTCCAAAAGTGCATTTTGTTGTCAAACACTTAGATTCTATTATTTCCTACATGTAGTGCATCATAGAATACCAGACATTCAAGTTGTACTATAGTGTTAGAGTACCTGATGCTCTCATCACGTTTTAGACCTTTAAGTTGCTTTTCTAACTTTTTATGCTCCGAAAAGACTTTTCAGACTTAACAGAGTCCAAAAGTGCATTTTGTTGTCAAACACTTAGATTCTATTATTTCCTACATGTAATGCATCATAGAATACCAGACATTCAAGTTTCATTGTAATATAAGAGTATCTGATGCTCTCATTACGTTTTACTGCTTTAAAGTGCATTTCTAACTTTTTATGCCCCGAAAAGACTTTTCAGACTTAACAGAGTCCAAAAGTGCATTTTGTTGTCAAACACTTAGATTCTTTGATTTTCTGCATGTAATGCATCATAGAATACCAGACATTCAAGTTGTACTTTAGTGTAAGAGTACCTGATGCTCTCATCACGTTTTAGACCTTTAAGTTGCATTTCTAACTTTTTATGCTCCGAAAAGACTTTTCAGACTTAACAGAGTCCAAAAGTGCATTTTGTTGTCAAACACTTAGATTCTATGATTTCCTACATGTAATGCATCATAGAATACCAGACATTCAAGTTGTACTATAGTGTAAGAGTACCTGATGCTCTCATCACGTTTTAGACCTTTAAGTTGCATTTCTAACTTTTTATGCTCCGAAAAGACTTTTCAGACTTAACAGAGTCCAAAAGTGCATTTTGTTGTCAAACACTTAGATTCTATTATTTCCTACATGTAATGCATCATAGAATAGCAGACATTCAAGTTTCATTGTAATATAAGAGTATCTGATGCTCTCATTACGTTTTACTGCTTTAAAGTGCATTTCTAACTTTTTATGCCCCGAAAAGACTTTTCAGACTTAACAGAGTCCAAAAGTGCTTTTTGTTGTCAAACACTTAGATTCTTTGATTTTCTGCATGTAATGCATCATAGAATACCAGACATTCAAGATGTACTATAGTGTAAGAGTACCTGATGCTCTCATCACGTTTTAGACCTTTACGTTGCATTTCTAACTTTTTATGCTCCGAAAAGACTTTCAGACTTAACAGAGTCCAAAAGTGCATTTTGTTGTCAAACACTTAGATTCTATTATTTCCTACATGTAATGCATCATAGAATAGCAGACATTCAAGTTTCATTGTAATATAAGAGTATCTGATGCTCTCATTACGTTTTACTGCTTTAAAGTGCATTTCTAACTTTTTATGCCCCGAAAAGACTTTTCAGACTTAAACAGAGTCCAAAAAGTGCTTTTTGTTGTCAAACACTTAGATTCTTTGATTTTCTGCATGTAATGCATCATAGAATACCAGACATTCAAGTTGTACTTTAGTGTAAGAGTACCTGATGCTCTCATCACGTTTTAGACCTTTAAGTTGCATTTCTAACTTTTTATGCTCCGAAAAGACTTTTCAGACTTAACAGAGTCCAAAAGTGCATTTTGTTGTCAAACACTTAGATTCTTTGATTTTCTGCATGTAATGCATCATAGAATACCAGATATTCAAGTTGTACTATAGTGTAAGAGTACCTGATGCTCTCATCACGTTTTAGACCTTTAAGTTGCATTTCTAACTTTTTATGCTCCGAAAAGACTTTTCAGACTTAACAGAGTCCAAAAGTGCATTTTGTTGTCAAACACTTAGATTCTATTATTTCCTACATGTAATGCATCATAGAATACCAGACATTCAAGTTTCATTGTAATATAAGAGTATCTGATGCTCTCATTACGTTTTACTGCTTTAAAGTGCATTTCTAACTTTTTATGCCCCGAAAAGACTTTTCAGACTTAACAGAGTCCAAAAGTGCTTTTTGTTGTCAAACACTTAGATTCTTTGATTTTCTGCGTGTAATGCATCATAGAATACCAGACATTCAAGTTGTACTTTAGTGTAAGAGTACCTGATGCTCTCATCACGTTTTAGACCTTTAAGTTGCATTTCTAACTTTTTATGCTCCGAAAAGACTTTTCAGACTTAACAGAGTCCAAAAGTGCATTTTGTTGTCAAACACTTAGATTCTATGATTTCCTACATGTAATGCATCATAGAATACCAGACATTCAAGTTGTACTATAGTGTAAGAGTACCTGATGCTCTCATCACGTTTTAGACCTTTAAGTTGCATTTCTAACTTTTTATGCTCCGAAAAGACTTTTCAGACTTAACAGAGTCCAAAAGTGCATTTTGTTGTCAAACACTTAGATTCTATTATTTCCTACATGTAATGCATCATAGAATACCAGACATTCAAGTTTCATTGTAATATAAGAGTATCTGATGCTCTCATTACGTTTTACTGCTTTAAAGTGCATTTCTAACTTTTTATGCCCCGAAAAGACTTTTCAGACTTAACAGAGTCCAAAAGTGCTTTTTGTTGTCAAACACTTAGATTCTTTGATTTTCTGCATGTAATGCATCATAGAATACCAGACATTCAAGTTGTACTATAGTGTAAGAGTACCTGATGCTCTCATCACGTTTTAGTGCTTTAAGTTGCATTTCTAACTTTTTATGCTCCGAAAAGACTTTTCAGCCTTAACAGAGTCCAAAAGTGCATTTTGTTGTCAAACACTTAGATTCTTTGATTTTCTGCATGTAATGCATCATAGAATACCAGACATTCAAGTTGTACTATAGTGTAAGAGTACCTGATGCTCTCATCACGTTTTAGACCTTTAAGTTGCATTTCTAACTTTTTATGCTCCGAAAAGACTTTTCAGACTTAACAGAGTCCAAAAGTGCATTTTGTTGTCAAACACTTAGATTCTTTGATTTTCTGCATGTAATGCATCATAGAATACCAGACATTCAAGTTGTACTATAGTGTAAGAGTACCTGACGCTCTCATCACGTTTTAGACCTTTAAGTTGCATTTCTAACTTTTTATGCTCCGAAAAGACTTTTCAGACTTAACAGAGTCCAAAAGTGCATTTTGTTGTCAAACACTTAGATTCTATTATTTCCTACATGTAATGCATCATAGAATACCAGACATTCAAGTTTCATTGTAATATAAGAGTATCTGATGCTCTCATTACGTTTTACTGCTTTAAAGTGCATTTCTAACTTTTTATGCCCCGAAAAGACTTTTCAGACTTAACAGAGTCCAAAAGTGCTTTTTGTTGTCAAACACTTAGATTCTTTGATTTTCTGCATGTAATGCATCATAGAATACCAGACATTCAAGTTGTACTTTAGTGTAAGAGTACCTGATGCTCTCATCACGTTTTAGACCTTTAAGTTGCATTTCTAACTTTTTATGCTCCGAAAAGACTTTTCAGACTTAACAGAGTCCAAAAGTGCATTTTGTTGTCAAACACTTAGATTCTTTGATTTTCTGCATGTAATGCATCATAGAATACCAGACATTCAAGTTGTACTATAGTGTAAGAGTACCTGACGCTCTCATCACGTTTTAGACCTTTAAGTTGCATTTCTAACTTTTTATGCTCCGAAAAGACTTTTCAGACTTAACAGAGTCCAAAAGTGCATTTTGTTGTCAAACACTTAGATTCTTTGATTTTCTGCATGTAATGCATCATAGAATACCAGACATTCAAGTTTCATTGTAATATAAGAGTATCTGATGCTCTCATTACGTTTTACTGCTTTAAAGTGCATTTCTAACTTTTTATGCCCCGAAAAGACTTTTCAGACTTAACAGAGTCCAAAAGTGCTTTTTGTTGTCAAACACTTAGATTCTTTGATTTTCTGCATGTAATGCATCATAGAATACCAGACATTCAAGTTGTACTTTAGTGTAAGAGTACCTGATGCTCTCATCACGTTTTAGACCTTTAAGTTGCATTTCTAACTTTTTATGCTCCGAAAAGACTTTTCAGACTTAACAGAGTCCAAAAGTGCATTTTGTTGTCAAACACTTAGATTCTTTGATTTTCTGCATGTAATGCATCATAGAATACCAGATATTCAAGTTGTACTATAGTGTAAGAGTACCTGATGCTCTCATCACGTTTTAGACCTTTAAGTTGCATTTCTAACTTTTTATGCTCCGAAAAGACTTTTCAGACTAAACAGAGTCCAAAAGTGCATTTTGTTGTCAAACACTTAGATTCTATTATTTCCTACATGTAATGCATCACAGAATACCAGACATTCAAGTTTCATTGTAATATAAGAGTATCTGATGCTCTCATTACGTTTTACTGCTTTAAAGTGCATTTCTAACTTTTTATGCCCCGAAAAGACTTTTCAGACTTAACAGAGTCCAAAAGTGCATTTTGTTGTCAAACACTTAGATTCTTTGATTTTCTGCATGTAATGCATCATAGAATACCACACATTCAAGTTGTACTATAGTGTAAGAGTACCTGATGCTCTCATCACGTTTTAGACCTTTAAGTTGCATTTCTAACTTTTTATGCTCCGAAAAGACTTTTCAGACTTAACAGAGTCCAAAAGTGCATTTTGTTGTCAAACACTTAGATTCTATGATGTCCTACATGTAATGCATCATAGAATACCAGACATTCAAGTTGTACTATAGTGTAAGAGTACCTGATGCTCTCATCACGTTTTAGACCTTTAAGTTGCATTTCTAACTTTTTATGCTCCGAAAAGACTTTTCAGACTTAACAGAGTCCAAAAGTGCATTTTGTTGTCAAACACTTAGATTCTTTGATTTTCTGCATGTAATGCATCATAGAATACCAGACATTCAAGTTGTACTATAGTGTAAGAGTACCTGATGCTCTCATCACGTTTTAGACCTTTAAGTTGCATTTCTAACTTTTTATGCTCCGAAAAGACTTTTCAGACTTAACAGAGTCCAAAAGTGCATTTTGTTGTCAAACACTTAGATTCTATGATTTCCTACATGTAATGCATCATAGAATACCAGACATTCAAGTTGTACTATAGTGTAAGAGTACCTGATGCTCTCATCACGTTTTAGACCTTTAAGTTGCATTTCTAACTTTTTATGCTCCGAAAAGACTTTTCAGACTTAACAGAGTCCAAAAGTGCATTTTGTTGTCAAACACTTAGATTCTATTATTTCCTACATGTAATGCATCATAGAATACCAGACATTCAAGTTTCATTGTAATATAAGAGTATCTGATGCTCTCATTACGTTTTACTGCTTTAAAGTGCATTTCTAACTTTTTATGCCCCGAAAAGACTTTTCAGACTTAACAGAGTCCAAAAGTGCTTTTTGTTGTCAAACACTTAAATTCTTTGATTTTCTGCATGTAATGCATCATAGAATACCAGACATTCAAGTTGTACTTTAGTGTAAGAGTACCTGATGCTCTCATTACGTTTTACTGCTTTAAAGTGCATTTCTAACTTTTTATGCCCCGAAAAGACTTTTCAGACTTAACAGAGTCCAAAAGTGCTTTTTGTTGTCAAACACTTAGATTCTTTGATTTTCTGCATGTAATGCATCATAGAATACCAGACATTCAAGTTGTACTATAGTGTAAGAGTACCTGATGCTCTCATCACGTTTTAGTGCTTTAAGTTGCATTTCTAACTTTTTATGCTCCGAAAAGACTTTTCAGCCTTAACAGAGTCCAAAAGTGCATTTTGTTGTCAAACACTTAGATTCTATTATTTCCTACATGTAATGCATCATAGAATACCAGACATTCAAGTTTCATTGTAATATAAGAGTATCTGATGCTCTCATTACGTTTTACTGCTTTAAAGTGCATTTCTAACTTTTTATGCCCCGAAAAGACTTTTCAGACTTAACAGAGTCCAAAAGTGCTTTTTGTTGTCAAACACTTAGATTCTTTGATTTTCTGCATGTAATGCATCATAGAATACCAGACATTCAAGTTGTACTTTAGTGTAAGAGTACCTGATGCTCTCATCACGTTTTAGACCTTTAAGTTGCATTTCTAACTTTTTATGCTCCGAAAAGACTTTTCAGACTTAACAGAGTCCAAAAGTGCATTTTGTTGTCAAACACTTAGATTCTTTGATTTTCTGCATGTAATGCATCATAGAATACCAGACATTCAAGTTGTACTATAGTGTAAGAGTACCTGATGCTCTCATCACGTTTTAGACCTTTAAGTTGCATTTCTAACTTTTTATGCTCCGAAAAGACTTTTCAGACTTAACAGAGTCCAAAAGTGCATTTTGTTGTCAAACACTTAGATTCTATGATGTCCTACATGTAATGCATCATAGAATACCAGACATTCAAGTTGTACTATAGTGTAAGAGTACCTGATGCTCTCATCACGTTTTAGACCTTTAAGTTGCATTTCTAACTTTTTATGCTCCGAAAAGACTTTTCAGACTTAACAGAGTCCAAAAGTGCATTTTGTTGTCAAACACTTAGATTCTTTGATTTTCTGCATGTAATGCATCATAGAATACCAGACATTCAAGTTGTACTATAGTGTAAGAGTACCTGATGCTCTCATCACGTTTTAGACCTTTAAGTTGCATTTCTAACTTTTTATGCTCCGAAAAGACTTTTCAGACTTAACAGAGTCCAAAAGTGCATTTTGTTGTCAAACACTTAGATTCTATTATTTCCTACATGTAATGCATCATAGAATACCAGACATTCAAGTTTCATTGTAATATAAGAGTATCTGATGCTCTCATTACGTTTTACTGCTTTAAAGTGCATTTCTAACTTTTTATGCCCCGAAAAGACTTTTCAGACTTAACAGAGTCCAAAAGTGCTTTTTGTTGTCAAACACTTAGATTCTTTGATTTTCTGCATGTAATGCATCATAGAATACCAGACATTCAAGTTGTACTTTAGTGTAAGAGTACCTGATGCTCTCATCACGTTTTAGACCTTTAAGTTGCATTTCTAACTTTTTATGCTCCGAAAAGACTTTTCAGACTTAACAGAGTCCAAAAGTGCATTTTGTTGTCAAACACTTAGATTCTTTGATTTTCTGCATGTAATGCATCATAGAATACCAAATATTCAAGTTGTACTATAGTGTAAGAGTACCTGATGCTCTCATCACGTTTTAGACCTTTAAGTTGCATTTCTAACTTTTTATGCTCCGAAAAGACTTTTCAGACTTAACAGAGTCCAAAAGTACATTTTGTTGTAAAACACTTAGATTCTATTATTTCCTACATGTAATGCATCATAGAATACCAGACATTCAAGTTTCATTGTAATATAAGAGTATCTGATGCTCTCATTACGTTTTACTGCTTTAAAGTGCATTTCTAACTTTTTATGCCCCGAAAAGACTTTTCAGACTTAACAGAGTCCAAAAGTGCTTTTTGTTGTCAAACACTTAGATTCTTTGATTTTCTGCATGTAATGCATCATAGAATACCAGACATTCAAGTTGTACTATAGTGTAAGAGTACCTGATGCTCTCATCACGTTTTAGTGCTTTAAGTTGCATTTCTAACTTTTTATGCTCCGAAAAGACTTTTCAGCCTCAACAGAGTCCAAAAGTGCATTTTGTTGTCAAACACTTAGATTCTTTGATTTTCTGCATGTAATTTATCATAGAATACCAGACATTCAAGTTGTATTATAGTGTAAGAGTACCTGATGCTCTCATCACGTTTTAGACCTTTAAGTTGCATTTCTAACTTTTTATGCTCCGAAAAGACTTTTCAGACTTAACAGAGTCCAAAAGTGCATTTTGTTGTCAAACACTTAGATTCTTTGATTTTCTGCATGTAATGCATCATAGAATACCAGACATTCAAGTTGTACTATAGTGTAAGAGTACCTGATGCTCTCATCACGTTTTAGTGCTTTAAGTTGCATTTCTAACTTTTTATGCTCCGAAAAGACTTTTCAGCCTCAACAGAGTCCAAAAGTGCATTTTGTTGTCAAACACTTAGATTCTTTGATTTTCTGCATGTAATGCATCATAGAATACCAGACATTCAAGTTGTACTATAGTGTAAGAGTACCTGATGCTCTCATCACGTTTTAGTGCTTTAAGTTGCATTTCTAACTTTTTATGCTCCGAAAAGACTTTTCAGCCTTAACAGAGTCCAAAAGTGCATTTTGTTGTCAAACACTTAGATTCTTTGATTTTCTGCATGTACTGCATCATAGAATACCAGACATTCAAGTTGTACTATAGTGTAAGAGTACCTGATGCTCTCATCACGTTTTAGACCTTTAAGTTGCATTTCTAACTTTTTATGCTCCGAAAAGACTTTTCAGACTTAACAGAGTCCAAAAGTGCATTTTGTTGTCAAACACTTAGATTCTTTGATTTTCTGCATGTAATGCATCATAGAATACCAGACATTCAAGTTGTACTATAGTGTAAGAGTACCTGATGCTCTCATCACGTTTTAGACCTTTAAGTTGCATTTCTAACTTTTTATGCTCCGAAAAGACTTTTCAGACTTAATAGAGTCCAAAAGTGCATTTTGTTGTCAAACACTTAGATTCTTTGATTTTCTGCATGTAATGCATCATAGAATACCAGATATTCAAGTTGTACTATAGTGTAAGAGTACCTGATGCTCTCATCACGTTTTAGACCTTTAAGTTGCATTTCTAACTTTTTATGCTCCGAAAAGACTTTTCAGACTTAACAGAGTCCAAAAGTGCATTTTGTTGTCAAACACTTAGATTCTATTATTTCCTACATGTAATGCATCATAGAATACCAGACATTCAAGTTTCATTGTAATATAAGAGTATCTGATGCTCTCATTACGTTTTACTGCTTTAAAGTGCATTTCTAACTTTTTATGCCCCGAAAAGACTTTTCAGACTTAACAGAGTCCAAAAGTGCTTTTTGTTGTCAAACACTTAGATTCTTTGATTTTCTGCATGTAATGCATCATAGAATACCAGACATTCAAGTTGTGCTTTAGTGTAAGAGTACCTGATGCTCTCATCACGTTTTAGACCTTTAAGTTGCATTTCTAACTTTTTATGCTCCGAAAAGACTTTTCAGACTTAACAGAGTCCAAAAGTGCATTTTGTTGTCAAACACTTAGATTCTTTGATTTTCTGCATGTAATGCATCATAGAATACCAGATATTCAAGTTGTACTATAGTGTAAGAGTACCTGATGCTCTCATCACGTTTTAGACCTTTAAGTTGCATTTCTAACTTTTTATGCTCCGAAAAGACTTTTCAGACTTAACAGAGTCCAAAAGTGCATTTTGTTGTCAAACACTTAGATTCTATTATTTCCTACATGTAATGCATCATAGAATACCAGACATTCAAGTTTCATTGTAATATAAGAGTATCTGATGCTCTCATTACGTTTTACTGCTTTAAAGTGCATTTCTAACTTTTTATGCCCCGAAAAGACTTTTCAGACTTAACAGAGTCCAAAAGTGCTTTTTGTTGTCAAACACTTAGATTCTTTGATTTTCTGCATGTAATGCATCATAGAATACCAGACATTCAAGTTGTACTATAGTGTAAGAGTACCTGATGCTCTCATCACGTTTTAGTGCTTTAAGTTGCATTTCTAACTTTTTATGCTCCGAAAAGACTTTTCAGCCTTAACAGAGTCCAAAAGTGCATTTTGTTGTCAAACACTTAGATTCTATTATTTCCTACATGTAATGCATCATAGAATACCAGACATTCAAGTTTCATTGTAATATAAGAGTATCTGATGCTCTCATTACGTTTTACTGCTTTAAAGTGCATTTCTAACTTTTTATGCCCCGAAAAGACTTTTCAGACTTAACAGAGTCCAAAAGTGCTTTTTGTTGTCAAACACTTAGATTCTTTGATTTTCTGCATGTAATGCATCATAGAATACCAGACATTCAAGTTGTACTATAGTGTAAGAGTACCTGATGCTCTCATCACGTTTTAGTGCTTTAAGTTGCATTTCTAACTTTTTATGCTCCGAAAAGACTTTTCAGCCTCAACAGAGTCCAAAAGTGCTTTTTGTTGTCAAACACTTAGATTCTTTGATTTTCTGCATGTAATGCATCATAGAATACCAGACATTCAAGTTGTACTATAGTGTAAGAGTACCTGATGCTCTCATCACGTTTTAGTGCTTTAAGTTGCATTTCTAACTTTTTATGCTCCGAAAAGACTTTTCAGCCTCAACAGAGTCCAAAAGTGCATTTTGTTGTCAAACACTTAGATTCTTTGATTTTCTGCATGTAATTTATCATAGAATACCAGACATTCAAGTTGTATTATAGTGTAAGAGTACCTGATGCTCTCATCACGTTTTAGACCTTTAAGTTGCATTTCTAACTTTTTATGCTCCGAAAAGACTTTTCAGACTTAACAGAGTCCAAAAGTGCATTTTGTTGTCAAACACTTAGATTCTTTGATTTTCTGCATGTAATGCATCATAGAATACCAGACATTCAAGTTGTACTATAGTGTAAGAGTACCTGATGCTCTCATCACGTTTTAGTGCTTTAAGTTGCATTTCTAACTTTTTATGCTCCGAAAAGACTTTTCAGCCTCAACAGAGTCCAAAAGTGCATTTTGTTGTCAAACACTTAGATTCTTTGATTTTCTGCATGTAATGCATCATAGAATACCAGACATTCAAGTTGTACTATAGTGTAAGAGTACCTGATGCTCTCATCACGTTTTAGTGCTTTAAGTTGCATTTCTAACTTTTTATGCTCCGAAAAGACTTTTCAGCCTTAACAGAGTCCAAAAGTGCATTTTGTTGTCAAACACTTAGATTCTTTGATTTTCTGCATGTACTGCATCATAGAATACCAGACATTCAAGTTGTACTATAGTGTAAGAGTACCTGATGCTCTCATCACGTTTTAGACCTTTAAGTTGCATTTCTAACTTTTTATGCTCCGAAAAGACTTTTCAGCCTCAACAGAGTCCAAAAGTGCATTTTGTTGTCAAACACTTAGATTCTTTGATTTTCTGCATGTAATGCATCATAGAACACCACACATTCAAGTTGTACTATAGTGTAAGAGTACCTGATGCTCTCATCACGTTTTAGACCTTTAAGTTGCATTTCTAACTTTTTATGCTCCGAAAAGACTTTTCAGCCTTAACAGAGTCCAAAAGTGCATTTTGTTGTCAAACACTTAGATTCTATGATGTCCTACATGTAATGCATCATAGAATACCAGACATTCAAGTTGTACTATAGTGTAAGAGTACCTGATGCTCTCATCACGTTTTAGACCTTTAAGTTGCATTTCTAACTTTTTATGCTCCGAAAAGACTTTTCAGACTTAACAGAGTCCAAAAGTGCATTTTGTTGTCAAACACTTAGATTCTTTGATTTTCTGCATGTAATGCATCATAGAATACCAGACATTCAAGTTGTACTATAGTGTAAGAGTACCTGATGCTCTCATCACGTTTTAGACCTTTAAGTTGCATTTCTAACTTTTTATGCTCCGAAAAGACTTTTCAGACTTAACAGAGTCCAAAAGTGCATTTTGTTGTCAAACACTTAGATTCTATGATTTCCTACATGTAATGCATCATAGAATACCAGACATTCAAGTTGTACTATAGTGTAAGAGTACCTGATGCTCTCATCACGTTTTAGACCTTTAAGTTGCATTTCTAACTTTTTATGCTCCGAAAAGACTTTTCAGACTTAACAGAGTCCAAAAGTGCATTTTGTTGTCAAACACTTAGATTCTATTATTTCCTACATGTAATGCATCATAGAATACCAGACATTCAAGTTTCATTGTAATATAAGAGTATCTGATGCTCTCATTACGTTTTACTGCTTTAAAGTGCATTTCTAACTTTTTATGCCCCGAAAAGACTTTTCAGACTTAACAGAGTCCAAAAGTGCTTTTTGTTGTCAAACACTTAAATTCTTTGATTTTCTGCATGTAATGCATCATAGAATACCAGACATTCAAGTTGTACTTTAGTGTAAGAGTACCTGATGCTCTCATTACGTTTTACTGCTTTAAAGTGCATTTCTAACTTTTTATGCCCCGAAAAGACTTTTCAGACTTAACAGAGTCCAAAAGTGCTTTTTGTTGTCAAACACTTAGATTCTTTGATTTTCTGCATGTAATGCATCATAGAATACCAGACATTCAAGTTGTACTATAGTGTAAGAGTACCTGATGCTCTCATCACGTTTTAGTGCTTTAAGTTGCATTTCTAACTTTTTATGCTCCGAAAAGACTTTTCAGCCTAAACAGAGTCCAAAAGTGCATTTTGTTGTCAAACACTTAGATTCTATTATTTCCTACATGTAATGCATCATAGAATACCAGACATTCAAGTTTCATTGTAATATAAGAGTATCTGATGCTCTCATTACGTTTTACTGCTTTAAAGTGCATTTCTAACTTTTTATGCCCCGAAAAGACTTTTCAGACTTAACAGAGTCCAAAAGTGCTTTTTGTTGTCAAACACTTAGATTCTTTGATTTTCTGCATGTAATGCATCATAGAATACCAGACATTCAAGTTGTACTATAGTGTAAGAGTACCTGATGCTCTCATCACGTTTTAGTGCTTTAAGTTGCATTTCTAACTTTTTATGCTCCGAAAAGACTTTTCAGCCTTAACAGAGTCCAAAAGTGCATTTTGTTGTCAAACACTTAGATTCTTTGATTTTCTGCATGTAATGCATCATAGAATACCAGACATTCAAGTTGTACTATAGTGTAAGAGTACCTGATGCTCTCATCACGTTTTAGACCTTTAAGTTGCATTTCTAACTTTTTATGCTCCGAAAAGACTTTTCAGACTTAACAGAGTCCAAAAGTGCATTTTGTTGTCAAACACTTAGATTCTATGATGTCCTACATGTAATGCATCATAGAATACCAGACATTCAAGTTGTACTATAGTGTAAGAGTACCTGATGCTCTCATCACGTTTTAGACCTTTAAGTTGCATTTCTAACTTTTTATGCTCCGAAAAGACTTTTCAGACTTAACAGAGTCCAAAAGTGCATTTTGTTGTCAAACACTTAGATTCTTTGATTTTCTGCATGTAATGCATCATAGAATACCAGACATTCAAGTTGTACTATAGTGTAAGAGTACCTGATGCTCTCATCACGTTTTAGACCTTTAAGTTGCATTTCTAACTTTTTATGCTCCGAAAAGACTTTTCAGACTTAACAGAGTCCAAAAGTGCATTTTGTTGTCAAACACTTAGATTCTATTATTTCCTACATGTAATGCATCATAGAATACCAGACATTCAAGTTTCATTGTAATATAAGAGTATCTGATGCTCTCATTACGTTTTACTGCTTTAAAGTGCATTTCTAACTTTTTATGCCCCGAAAAGACTTTTCAGACTTAACAGAGTCCAAAAGTGCTTTTTGTTGTCAAACACTTAGATTCTTTGATTTTCTGCATGTAATGCATCATAGAATACCAGACATTCAAGTTGTACTTTAGTGTAAGAGTACCTGATGCTCTCATCACGTTTTAGACCTTTAAGTTGCATTTCTAACTTTTTATGCTCCGAAAAGACTTTTCAGACTTAACAGAGTCCAAAAGTGCATTTTGTTGTCAAACACTTAGATTCTTTGATTTCCTGCATGTAATGCATCATAGAATACCAGACATTCAAGTTGTACTATAGTGTAAGAGTACCTGATGCTCTCATCACGTTTTAGACCTTTAAGTTGCATTTCTAACTTTTTATGCTCCGAAAAGACTTTTCAGACTTAACAGAGTCCAAAAGTGCATTTTGTTGTCAAACACTTAGATTCTATGATGTCCTACATGTAATGCATCATAGAATACCAGACATTCAAGTTGTACTATAGTGTAAGAGTACCTGATGCTCTCATCACGTTTTAGACCTTTAAGTTGCATTTCTAACTTTTTATGCTCCGAAAAGACTTTTCAGACTTAACAGAGTCCAAAAGTGCATTTTGTTGTCAAACACTTAGATTCTTTGATTTTCTGCATGTAATGCATCATAGAATACCAGACATTCAAGTTGTACTATAGTGTAAGAGTACCTGATGCTCTCATCACGTTTTAGACCTTTAAGTTGCATTTCTAACTTTTTATGCTCCGAAAAGACTTTTCAGACTTAACAGAGTCCAAAAGTGCATTTTGTTGTCAAACACTTAGATTCTATTATTTCCTACATGTAATGCATCATAGAATACCAGACATTCAAGTTTCATTGTAATATAAGAGTATCTGATGCTCTCATTACGTTTTACTGCTTTAAAGTGCATTTCTAACTTTTTATGCCCCGAAAAGACTTTTCAGACTTAACAGAGTCCAAAAGTGCTTTTTGTTGTCAAACACTTAGATTCTTTGATTTTCTGCATGTAATGCATCATAGAATACCAGACATTCAAGTTGTACTTTAGTGTAAGAGTACCTGATGCTCTCATCACGTTTTAGACCTTTAAGTTGCATTTCTAACTTTTTATGCTCCGAAAAGACTTTTCAGACTTAACAGAGTCCAAAAGTGCATTTTGTTGTCAAACACTTAGATTCTTTGATTTTCTGCATGTAATGCATCATAGAATACCAAATATTCAAGTTGTACTATAGTGTAAGAGTACCTGATGCTCTCATCACGTTTTAGACCTTTAAGTTGCATTTCTAACTTTTTATGCTCCGAAAAGACTTTTCAGACTTAACAGAGTCCAAAAGTGCATTTTGTTGTAAAACACTTAGATTCTATTATTTCCTACATGTAATGCATCATAGAATACCAGACATTCAAGTTTCATTGTAATATAAGAGTATCTGATGCTCTCATTACGTTTTACTGCTTTAAAGTGCATTTCTAACTTTTTATGCCCCGAAAAGACTTTTCAGACTTAACAGAGTCCAAAAGTGCTTTTTGTTGTCAAACACTTAGATTCTTTGATTTTCTGCATGTAATGCATCATAGAATACCAGACATTCAAGTTGTACTATAGTGTAAGAGTACCTGATGCTCTCATCACGTTTTAGTGCTTTAAGTTGCATTTCTAACTTTTTATGCTCCGAAAAGACTTTTCAGCCTCAACAGAGTCCAAAAGTGCATTTTGTTGTCAAACACTTAGATTCTTTGATTTTCTGCATGTAATTTATCATAGAATACCAGACATTCAAGTTGTATTATAGTGTAAGAGTACCTGATGCTCTCATCACGTTTTAGACCTTTAAGTTGCATTTCTAACTTTTTATGCTCCGAAAAGACTTTTCAGACTTAACAGAGTCCAAAAGTGCATTTTGTTGTCAAACACTTGGATTCTTTGATTTTCTGCATGTAATGCATCATAGAATACCAGACATTCAAGTTGTACTATAGTGTAAGAGTACCTGATGCTCTCATCACGTTTTAGTGCTTTAAGTTGCATTTCTAACTTTTTATGCTCCGAAAAGACTTTTCAGCCTCAACAGAGTCCAAAAGTGCATTTTGTTGTCAAACACTTAGATTCTTTGATTTTCTGCATGTAATGCATCATAGAATACCAGACATTCAAGTTGTACTATAGTGTAAGAGTACCTGATGCTCTCATCACGTTTTAGTGCTTTAAGTTGCATTTCTAACTTTTTATGCTCCGAAAAGACTTTTCAGCCTTAACAGAGTCCAAAAGTGCATTTTGTTGTCAAACACTTAGATTCTTTGATTTTCTGCATGTACTGCATCATAGAATACCAGACATTCAAGTTGTACTATAGTGTAAGAGTACCTGATGCTCTCATCACGTTTTAGACCTTTAAGTTGCATTTCTAACTTTTTATGCTCCGAAAAGACTTTTCAGACTTAACAGAGTCCAAAAGTGCATTTTGTTGTCAAACACTTAGATTCTTTGATTTTCTGCATGTAATGCATCATAGAATACCAGACATTCAAGTTGTACTATAGTGTAAGAGTACCTGATGCTCTCATCACGTTTTAGACCTTTAAGTTGCATTTCTAACTTTTTATGCTCCGAAAAGACTTTTCAGACTTAATAGAGTCCAAAAGTGCATTTTGTTGTCAAACACTTAGATTCTTTGATTTTCTGCATGTAATGCATCATAGAATACCAGATATTCAAGTTGTACTATAGTGTAAGAGTACCTGATGCTCTCATCACGTTTTAGACCTTTAAGTTGCATTTCTAACTTTTTATGCTCCGAAAAGACTTTTCAGACTTAACAGAGTCCAAAAGTGCATTTTGTTGTCAAACACTTAGATTCTATTATTTCCTACATGTAATGCATCATAGAATACCAGACATTCAAGTTTCATTGTAATATAAGAGTATCTGATGCTCTCATTACGTTTTACTGCTTTAAAGTGCATTTCTAACTTTTTATGCCCCGAAAAGACTTTTCAGACTTAACAGAGTCCAAAAGTGCTTTTTGTTGTCAAACACTTAGATTCTTTGATTTTCTGCATGTAATGCATCATAGAATACCAGACATTCAAGTTGTGCTTTAGTGTAAGAGTACCTGATGCTCTCATCACGTTTTAGACCTTTAAGTTGCATTTCTAACTTTTTATGCTCCGAAAAGACTTTTCAGACTTAACAGAGTCCAAAAGTGCATTTTGTTGTCAAACACTTAGATTCTTTGATTTTCTGCATGTAATGCATCATAGAATACCAGATATTCAAGTTGTACTATAGTGTAAGAGTACCTGATGCTCTCATCACGTTTTAGACCTTTAAGTTGCATTTCTAACTTTTTATGCTCCGAAAAGACTTTTCAGACTTAACAGAGTCCAAAAGTGCATTTTGTTGTCAAACACTTAGATTCTATTATTTCCTACATGTAATGCATCATAGAATACCAGACATTCAAGTTTCATTGTAATATAAGAGTATCTGATGCTCTCATTACGTTTTACTGCTTTAAAGTGCATTTCTAACTTTTTATGCCCCGAAAAGACTTTTCAGACTTAACAGAGTCCAAAAGTGCTTTTTGTTGTCAAACACTTAGATTCTTTGATTTTCTGCATGTAATGCATCGTAGAATACCAGACATTCAAGTTGTACTATAGTGTAAGAGTACCTGATGCTCTCATCACGTTTTAGTGCTTTAAGTTGCATTTCTAACTTTTTATGCTCCGAAAAGACTTTTCAGACTTAACAGAGTCCAAAAGTGCTTTTTGTTGTCAAACACTTAGATTCTTTGATTTTCTGCATGTAATGCATCATAGAATACCAGACATTCAAGTTGTACTATAGTGTAAGAGTACCTGATGCTCTCATCACGTTTTAGTGCTTTAAGTTGCATTTCTAACTTTTTATGCTCCGAAAAGACTTTTCAGCCTTAACAGAGTCCAAAAGTGCATTTTGTTGTCAAACACTTAGATTCTTTGATTTTCTGCATGTACTGCATCATAGAATACCAGACATTCAAGTTGTACTATAGTGTAAGAGTACCTGATGCTCTCATCACGTTTTAGACCTTTAAGTTGCATTTCTAACTTTTTATGCTCCGAAAAGACTTTTCAGCCTCAACAGAGTCCAAAAGTGCATTTTGTTGTCAAACACTTAGATTCTTTGATTTTCTGCATGTAATGCATCATAGAACACCACACATTCAAGTTGTACTATAGTGTAAGAGTACCTGATGCTCTCATCACGTTTTAGACCTTTAAGTTGCATTTCTAACTTTTTATGCTCCGAAAAGACTTTTCAGACTTAACAGAGTCCAAAAGTGCATTTTGTTGTCAAACACTTAGATTCTATGATGTCCTACATGTAATGCATCATAGAATACCAGACATTCAAGTTGTACTATAGTGTAAGAGTACCTGATGCTCTCATCACGTTTTAGACCTTTAAGTTGCATTTCTAACTTTTTATGCTCCGAAAAGACTTTTCAGACTTAACAGAGTCCAAAAGTGCATTTTGTTGTCAAACACTTAGATTCTTTGATTTTCTGCATGTAATGCATCATAGAATACCAGACATTCAAGTTGTACTATAGTGTAAGAGTACCTGATGCTCTCATCACGTTTTAGACCTTTAAGTTGCATTTCTAACTTTTTATGCTCCGAAAAGACTTTTCAGACTTAACAGAGTCCAAAAGTGCATTTTGTTGTCAAACACTTAGATTCTATGATTTCCTACATGTAATGCATCATAGAATACCAGACATTCAAGTTGTACTATAGTGTAAGAGTACCTGATGCTCTCATTACGTTTTAGACCTTTAAGTTGCATTTCTAACTTTTTATGCTCCGAAAAGACTTTTCAGACTTAACAGAGTCCAAAAGTGCATTTTGTTGTCAAACACTTAGATTCTATTATTTCCTACATGTAATGCATCATAGAATACCAGACATTCAAGTTTCATTGTAATATAAGAGTATCTGATGCTCTCATTACGTTTTACTGCTTTAAAGTGCATTTCTAACTTTTTATGCCCCGAAAAGACTTTTCAGACTTAACAGAGTCCAAAAGTGCTTTTTGTTGTCAAACACTTAAATTCTTTGATTTTCTGCATGTAATGCATCATAGAATACCAGACATTCAAGTTGTACTTTAGTGTAAGAGTACCTGATGCTCTCATTACGTTTTACTGCTTTAAAGTGCATTTCTAACTTTTTATGCCCCGAAAAGACTTTTCAGACTTAACAGAGTCCAAAAGTGCTTTTTGTTGTCAAACACTTAGATTCTTTGATTTTCTGCATGTAATGCATCATAGAATACCAGACATTCAAGTTGTACTATAGTGTAAGAGTACCTGATGCTCTCATCACGTTTTAGTGCTTTAAGTTGCATTTCTAACTTTTTATGCTCCGAAAAGACTTTTCAGCCTAAACAGAGTCCAAAAGTGCATTTTGTTGTCAAACACTTAGATTCTATTATTTCCTACATGTAATGCATCATAGAATACCAGACATTCAAGTTTCATTGTAATATAAGAGTATCTGATGCTCTCATTACGTTTTACTGCTTTAAAAGTGCATTTCTAACTTTTTATGCCCCGAAAAGACTTTTCAGACTTAACAGAGTCCAAAAGTGCTTTTTGTTGTCAAACACTTAGATTCTTTGATTTTTCTGCATGTAATGCATCATAGAATACCAGACATTCAAGTTGTACTATAGTGTAAGAGTACCTGATGCTCTCATCACGTTTTAGTGCTTTAAGTTGCATTTCTAACTTTTTATGCTCCGAAAAGACTTTTCAGCCTTAACAGAGTCCAAAAGTGCATTTTGTTGTCAAACACTTAGATTCTTTGATTTTCTGCATGTAATGCATCATAGAATACCAGACATTCAAGTTGTACTATAGTGTAAGAGTACCTGATGCTCTCATCACGTTTTAGACCTTTAAGTTGCATTTCTAACTTTTTATGCTCCGAAAAGACTTTTCAGACTTAACAGAGTCCAAAAGTGCATTTTGTTGTCAAACACTTAGATTCTATGATGTCCTACATGTAATGCATCATAGAATACCAGACATTCAAGTTGTACTATAGTGTAAGAGTACCTGATGCTCTCATCACGTTTTAGACCTTTAAGTTGCATTTCTAACTTTTTATGCTCCGAAAAGACTTTTCAGACTTAACAGAGTCCAAAAGTGCATTTTGTTGTCAAACACTTAGATTTTTTGATTTTCTGCATGTAATGCATCATAGAATACCAGACATTCAAGTTGTACTATAGTGTAAGAGTACCTGATGCTCTCATCACGTTTTAGACCTTTAAGTTGCATTTCTAACTTTTTATGCTCCGAAAAGACTTTTCAGACTTAACAGAGTCCAAAAGTGCATTTTGTTGTCAAAACACTTAGATTCTATTATTTCCTACATGTAATGCATCATAGAATACCAGACATTCAAGTTTCATTGTAATATAAGAGTATCTGATGCTCTCATTACATTTTACTGCTTTAGAGTGCATTTCTAACTTTTTATGCAGGAAAAGACTTTTCAGACTTAACAGAGTCCAAAAGTGCTTTTTGTTGTCAAACACTTAGATTCTTTGATTTTCTGCATGTAATGCATCATAGAATACCAGACATTCAAGTTGTACTTAGTGTAAGAGTACCTGATGCTCTCATCACGTTTTAGACCTTTAAGTTGCATTTCTAACTTTTTATGCTCCGAAAAGACTTTTCAGACTTAACAGAGTCCAAAAGTGCATTTTGTTGTCAAACACTTAGATTCTTTGATTTTCTGCATGTAATGCATCATAGAATACCAGACATTCAAGTTGTACTATAGTGTAAGAGTACCTGATGCTCTCATCACGTTTTAGACCTTTAAGTTGCATTTCTAACTTTTTATGCTCCGAAAAGACTTTTCAGACTTAACAGAGTCCAAAAGTGCATTTTGTTGTCAAACACTTAGATTCTATGATGTCCTACATGTAATGCATCATAGAATACCAGACATTCAAGTTGTACTATAGTGTAAGAGTACCTGATGCTCTCATCACGTTTTAGACCTTTAAGTTGCATTTCTAACTTTTTATGCTCCGAAAAGACTTTTCAGACTTAACAGAGTCCAAAAGTGCATTTTGTTGTCAAACACTTAGATTCTTTGATTTCTGCATGTAATGCATCATAGAATACCAGACATTCAAGTTGTACTATAGTGTAAGAGTACCTGATGCTCTCATCACGTTTTAGACCTTTAAGTTGCATTTCTAACTTTTTATGCTCCGAAAAGACTTTTCAGACTTAACAGAGTCCAAAAGTGCATTTTGTTGTCAAACACTTAGATTCTATTATTTCCTACATGTAATGCATCATAGAATACCAGACATTCAAGTTTCATTGTAATATAAGAGTATCTGATGCTCTCATTACGTTTTACTGCTTTAAAGTGCATTTCTAACTTTTTATGCTCCGAAAAGACTTTTCAGACTTAACAGAGTCCAAAAGTGCTTTTTGTTGTCAAACACTTAGATTCTTTGATTTTCTGCATGTAATGCATCATAGAATACCAGACATTCAAGTTGTACTTTAGTGTAAGAGTACCTGATGCTCTCATCACGTTTTAGACCTTTAAGTTGCATTTCTAACTTTTTATGCTCCGAAAAGACTTTTCAGACTTAACAGAGTCCAAAAGTGCATTTTGTTGTCAAACACTTAGATTCTTTGATTTTCTGCATGTAATGCATCATAGAATACCAAATATTCAAGTTGTACTATAGTGTAAGAGTACCTGATGCTCTCATCACGTTTTAGACCTTTAAGTTGCATTTCTAACTTTTTATGCTCCGAAAAGACTTTTCAGACTTAACAGAGTCCAAAAGTGCATTTTGTTGTAAAACACTTAGATTCTATTATTTCCTACATGTAATGCATCATAGAATACCAGACATTCAAGTTTCATTGTAATATAAGAGTATCTGATGCTCTCATTACGTTTTACTGCTTTAAAGTGCATTTCTAACTTTTTATGCCCCGAAAAGACTTTTCAGACTTAACAGAGTCCAAAAGTGCTTTTTGTTGTCAAACACTTAGATTCTTTGATTTTCTGCATGTAATGCATCATAGAATACCAGACATTCAAGTTGTACTATAGTGTAAGAGTACCTGATGCTCTCATCACGTTTTAGTGCTTTAAGTTGCATTTCTAACTTTTTATGCTCCGAAAAGACTTTTTCAGCCTCAACAGAGTCCAAAAGTGCATTTTGTTGTCAAACACTTAGATTCTTTGATTTTCTGCATGTAATTTATCATAGAATACCAGACATTCAAGTTGTATTATAGTGTAAGAGTACCTGATGCTCTCATCACGTTTTAGACCTTTAAGTTGCATTTCTAACTTTTTATGCTCCGAAAAGACTTTTCAGACTTAACAGAGTCCAAAAGTGCATTTTGTTGTCAAACACTTGGATTCTTTGATTTTCTGCATGTAATGCATCATAGAATACCAGACATTCAAGTTGTACTATAGTGTAAGAGTACCTGATGCTCTCATCACGTTTTAGTGCTTTAAGTTGCATTTCTAACTTTTTATGCTCCGAAAAGACTTTTCAGCCTCAACAGAGTCCAAAAGTGCATTTTGTTGTCAAACACTTAGATTCTTTGATTTTCTGCATGTAATGCATCATAGAATACCAGACATTCAAGTTGTACTATAGTGTAAGAGTACCTGATGCTCTCATCACGTTTTAGTGCTTTAAGTTGCATTTCTAACTTTTTATGCTCCGAAAAGACTTTTCAGCCTTAACAGAGTCCAAAAGTGCATTTTGTTGTCAAACACTTAGATTCTTTGATTTTCTGCATGTACTGCATCATAGAATACCAGACATTCAAGTTGTACTATAGTGTAAGAGTACCTGATGCTCTCATCACGTTTTAGACCTTTAAGTTGCATTTCTAACTTTTTATGCTCCGAAAAGACTTTTCAGACTTAACAGAGTCCAAAAGTGCATTTTGTTGTCAAACACTTAGATTCTTTGATTTTCTGCATGTAATGCATCATAGAATACCAGACATTCAAGTTGTACTATAGTGT
>NC_136606.1:19045217-19109012 GCF_910589615.1 Taurulus bubalis | reverse complement strand
CATGTAATGCATCATAGAATACCAGACATTCAAGTTGTACTATAGTGTAAGAGTACCTGATGCTCTCATCACGTTTTAGACCTTTAAGTTGCATTTCTAACTTTTTATGCTCCGAAAAGACTTTTCAGACTTAACAGAGTCCAAAAGTGCATTTTGTTGTCAAACACTTAGATTCTTTGATTTTCTGCATGTAATGCATCATAGAATACCAGATATTCAAGTTGTACTATAGTGTAAGAGTACCTGATGCTCTCATCACGTTTTAGACCTTTAAGTTGCATTTCTAACTTTTTATGCTCCGAAAAGACTTTTCAGACTTAACAGAGTCCAAAAGTGCATTTTGTTGTCAAACACTTAGATTCTATTATTTCCTACATGTAATGCATCATAGAATACCAGACATTCAAGTTTCATTGTAATATAAGAGTATCTGATGCTCTCATTACGTTTTACTGCTTTAAAGTGCATTTCTAACTTTTTATGCCCCGAAAAGACTTAACAGAGTCCAAAAGTGCTTTTTGTTGTCAAACACTTAGATTCTTTGATTTTCTGCATGTAATGCATCATAGAATACCAGACATTCAAGTTGTACTTTAGTGTAAGAGTACCTGATGCTCTCATCACGTTTTAGACCTTTAAGTTGCATTTCTAACTTTTATGCTCCGAAAAGACTTTTCAGACTTAACAGAGTCCAAAAGTGCATTTTGTTGTCAAACACTTAGATTCTATGATTTCCTACATGTAATGCATCATAGAATACCAGACATTCAAGTTGTACTATAGTGTAAGAGTACCTGATGCTCTCATCACGTTTTAGACCTTTAAGTTGCATTTCTAACTTTTTATGCTCCGAAAAGACTTTTCAGCCTTAACAGAGTCCAAAAGTGCATTTTGTTGTCAAACACTTAGATTCTATTATTTCCTACATGTAATGCATCATAGAATACCAGACATTCAAGTTTCATTGTAATATAAGAGTAATCTGATGCTCTCATTACGTTTTACTGCTTTAAAGTGCATTTCTAACTTTTTATGCCCCGAAAACACTTTTCAGACTTAACAGAGTCCAAAAGTGCATTTTGTTGTCAAACACTTAGATTCTATGATTTCCTACATGTAATGCATCATAGAATGCCAGACATTCAAGTTGTACTATAGTGTAAGAGTACCTGATGCTCTCATCACGTTTTAGACCTTTAAGTTGCATTTCTAACTTTTTATGCCCCGAAAAGACTTTTCAGACTTAACAGAGTCCAAAAGTTCATTTTGTTGTCAAACACTTAGATTCTTTAATTTTCTGCATGTAATGCATCATAGAATACCAGATATTCAAGTTGTACTATAGTGTAAGAGTACCTGATGCTCTCATCACGTTTTAGACCTTTAAGTTGCATTTCTAACTTTTTATGCTCCGAAAAGACGTTTCAGCCTCAACAGAGTCCAAAAGTGCATTTTGTTGTCAAACACTTAGATTATATGATTTCCTGCATTTAATGCATCATAGAATACCAGACATTCAAGTTGTACTATAGTGTAAGAGTACCTGATGCTCTCATCACGTTTTAGACCTTTAAGTTGCATTTCTAACTTTTTATGCTCCGAAAAGACTTTTCAGACTTAACAGAGTCCAAAAGTGCATTTTGTTGTCAAACACTTAGATTCTATGATTTCCTACATGTAATGCATCATAGAATACCAGACATTCAAGTTTCATTGTAATATAAGAGTATCTGATGCTCTCATTACGTTTTACTGCTTTAAAGTGCATTTCTAACTTTTTATGCCCCGAAAAGACTTTTCAGACTTAACAGAGTCCAAAAGTGCTTTTTTGTTGTCAAACACTTAGATTCTTTGATTTTCTGCATGTAATGCATCATAGAATACCAGACATTCAAGTTGTACTTTAGTGTAAGAGTACCTGATGCTCTCATCACGTTTTAGACCTTTAAGTTGCATTTCTAACTTTTTATGCCCCGAAAAGACTTTTCAGACTTAACAGAGTCCAAAAGTTCATTTTGTTGTCAAACACTTAGATTCTTTAATTTTCTGCATGTAATGCATCATAGAATACCAGATATTCAAGTTGTACTATAGTGTAAGAGTACCTGATGCTCTCATCACGTTTTAGACCTTTAAGTTGCATTTCTAACTTTTTATGCTCCGAAAAGACGTTTCAGCCTCAACAGAGTCCAAAAGTGCATTTTGTTGTCAAACACTTAGATTATATGATTTCCTGCATTTAATGCATCATAGAATACCAGACATTCAAGTTGTACTATAGTGTAAGAGTACCTGATGCTCTCATCACGTTTTAGACCTTTAAGTTGCATTTCTAACTTTTTATGCTCCGAAAAGACTTTTCAGACTTAACAGAGTCCAAAAGTGCATTTTGTTGTCAAACACTTAGATTCTATGATTTCCTACATGTAATGCATCATAGAATACCAGACATTCAAGTTTCATTGTAATATAAGAGTATCTGATGCTCTCATTACGTTTTACTGCTTTAAAGTGCATTTCTAACTTTTTATGCCCCGAAAAGACTTTTCAGACTTAACAGAGTCCAAAAGTGCTTTTTGTTGTCAAACACTTAGATTCTTTGATTTTCTGCATGTAATGCATCATAGAATACCAGACATTCAAGTTGTACTTTAGTGTAAGAGTACCTGATGCTCTCATCACGTTTTAGACCTTTAAGTTGCATTTCTAACTTTTTATGCTCCGAAAAGACTTTTCAGACTTAACAGAGTCCAAAAGTGCATTTTGTTGTCAAACACTTAGATTCTATGATTTCCTACATGTAATGCATCATAGAATACCAGACATTCAAGTTGTACTATAGTGTAAGAGTACCTGATGCTCTCATCACGTTTTAGACCTTTAAGTTGCATTTCTAACTTTTTATGCTCCCGAAAAGACTTTTCAGACTTAACAGAGTCCAAAAGTGCATTTTGTTGTCAAACACTTAGATTCTATTATTTCCTACATGTAATGCATCATAGAATACCAGACATTCAAGTTTCATTGTAATATAAGAGTATCTGATGCTCTCATTACGTTTTACTGCTTTAAAGTGCATTTCTAACTTTTTATGCCCCGAAAAGACTTTTCAGACTAAACAGAGTCCAAAAGTGCTTTTTGTTGTCAAACACTTAGATTCTTTGATTTTCTGCATGTAATGCATCATAGAATACCAGACATTCAAGTTGTACTATAGTGTAAGAGTACCTTGATGCTCTCATCACGTTTTAGTGCTTTAAGTTGCATTTCTAACTTTTTATGCTCCGAAAAGACTTTTCAGCCTTAACAGAGTCCAAAAGTGCATTTTGTTGTCAAACACTTAGATTCTTTGATTTTCTGCATGTAATGCATCATAGAATACCAGACATTCAAGTTGTACTATAGTGTAAGAGTACCTGATGCTCTCATCACGTTTTAGACCTTTAAGTTGCATTTCTAACTTTTTATGCTCCGAAAAGACTTTTCAGCCTTAACAGAGTCCAAAAGTGCATTTTGTTGTCAAACACTTAGATTCTATGATTTCCTACATGTAATGCATCATAGAATACCAGACATTCAAGTTGTACTATAGTGTAAGAGTACCTGATGCTCTCATCACGTTTTAGACCTTTAAGTTGCATTTCTAACTTTTTATGCTCCGAAAAGACTTTTCAGACTTAACAGAGTCCAAAAGTGCATTTTGTTGTCAAACACTTAGATTCTTTGATTTTCTGCATGTAATGCATCATAGAATACCAGACATTCAAGTTGTACTATAGTGTAAGAGTACCTGATGCTCTCATCACGTTTTAGACCTTTAAGTTGCATTTCTAACTTTTTATGCTCCGAAAAGACTTTTCAGACTTAACAGAGTCCAAAAGTGCATTTTGTTGTCAAACACTTAGATTCTTTGATTTTCTGCATGTAATGCATCATAGAATACCAGACATTCAAGTTGTACTATAGTGTAAGAGTACCTGATGCTCTCATCACGTTTTAGACCTTTAAGTTGCATTTCTAACTTTTTATGCTCCGAAAAGACTTTTCAGACTTAACAGAGTCCAAAAGTGCATTTTGTTGTCAAACACTTAGATTCTATGATTTCCTACATGTAATGCATCATAGAATACCAGACATTCAAGTTGTACTATAGTGTAAGAGTACCTGATGCTCTCATCACGTTTTAGACCTTTAAGTTGCATTTCTAACTTTTTATGCTCCGAAAAGACTATTCAGACTTAACAGAGTCCAAAAGTGCATTTTGTTGTCAAACACTTAGATTCTTTGATTTTCTGCATGTAATGCATCATAGAATACCAGATATTCAAGTTGTACTATAGTGTAAGAGTACCTGATGCTCTCATCACGTTTTAGACCTTTAAGTTGCATTTCTAACTTTTTATGCTCCGAAAAGACTTTTCAGACTTAACAGAGTCCAAAAGTGCATTTTGTTGTCAAACACTTAGATTCTATTATTTCCTACATGTAATGCATCATAGAATACCAGACATTCAAGTTTCATTGTAATATAAGAGTATCTGATGCTCTCATTACGTTTTACTGCTTTAAAGTGCATTTCTAACTTTTTATGCCCCGAAAAGACTTTTCAGACTTAACAGAGTCCAAAAGTGCATTTTGTTGTCAAACACTTAGATTCTTTGATTTTCTGCATGTAATGCATCATAGAATACCAGACATTCAAGTTGTACTTTAGTGTAAGAGTACCTGATGCTCTCATCACGTTTTAGACCTTTAAGTTGCATTTCTAACTTTTTATGCTCCGAAAAGACTTTTCAGACTTAACAGAGTCCAAAAGTGCATTTTGTTGTCAAACACTTAGATTCTATGATTTCCTACATGTAATGCATCATAGAATACCAGACATTTAAGTTGTACTATAGTGTAAGAGTACCTGATGCTCTCATCACGTTTTAGTGCTTTAAGTTGCATTTCTAACTTTTTATGCTCCGAAAAGACTTTTCAGACTTAACAGAGTCCAAAAGTGCATTTTGTTGTCAAACACTTAGATTCTTTGATTTTTCTGCATGTAATGCATCAGTAGAATACCAGACATTCAAGTTGTACTATAGTGTAAGAGTACCTGATGCTCTCATCACGTTTTAGACCTTTAAGTTGCATTTCTAACTTTTTATGCTCCGAAAAGACTTTTCAGACTTAACAGAGTCCAAAAGTGCATTTTGTTGTCAAACACTTAGATTCTTTGATTTTCTGCATGTAATGCATCATAGAATACCAGACATTCAAGTTGTACTATAGTGTAAGAGTACCTGATGCTCTCATCACGTTTTTGTGCTTTAAGTTGCATTTCTAACTTTTTATGCTCCGAAAAGACTTTTCAGCCTTAACAGAGTCCAAAAGTGCATTTTGTTGTCAAACACTTAGATTCTATTATTTCCTACATGTAATGCATCATAGAATACCAGACATTCAAGTTTCATTGTAATATAAGAGTATCTGATGCTCTCATTACGTTTTACTGCTTTAAAGTGCATTTCTAACTTTTTATGCCCCGAAAACACTTTTCAGACTTAACAGAGTCCAAAAGTGCATTTTGTTGTCAAACACTTAGATTCTATGATTTCCTACATGTAATGCATCATAGAATACCAGACATTCAAGTTGTACTATAGTGTAAGAGTACCTGATGCTCTCATCACGTTTTAGACCTTTAAGTTGCATTTCTAACTATTTATGCCCCGAAAAGACTTTTCAGACTTAACAGAGTCCAAAAGTTCATTTTGTTGTCAAACACTTAGATTCTTTAATTTTCTGCATGTAATGCATCATAGAATACCAGATATTCAAGTTGTACTATAGTGTAAGAGTACCTGATGCTCTCATCACGTTTTAGACCTTTAAGTTGCATTTCTAACTTTTTATGCTCCGAAAAGACGTTTCAGCCTCAACAGAGTCCAGAAGTGCATTTTGTTGTCAAACACTTAGATTATATGATTTCCTGCATTTAATGCATCATAGAATACCAGACATTCAAGTTGTACTATAGTGTAAGAGTACCTGATGCTCTCATCACGTTTTAGACCTTTAAGTTGCATTTCTAACTTTTTATGCTCCGAAAAGACTTTTCAGACTAAACAGAGTCCAAAAGTGCATTTTGTTGTCAAACACTTAGATTCTATGATTTCCTACATGTAATGCATCATAGAATACCAGACATTCAAGTTGTACTATAGTGTAAGAGTACCTGATGCTCTCATCACGTTTTAGACCTTTAAGTTGCATTTCTAACTTTTTATGCTCCGAAAAGACTTTTCAGACTTAACAGAGTCCAAAAGTGCATTTTGTTGTCAAACACTTAGATTCTTTGATTTTCTGCATGTAATGCATCATAGAATGCCAGATATTCAAGTTGTACTATAGTGTAAGAGTACCTGATGCTCTCATCACGTTTTAGACCTTTAAGTTGCATTTCTAACTTTTTATGCTCCGAAAAGACTTTTCAGACTTAACAGAGTCCAAAAGTGCATTTTGTTGTCAAACACTTAGATTCTATGATTTCCTACATGTAATGCATCATAGAATACCAGACATTCAAGTTGTACTATAGTGTAAGAGTACCTGATGCTCTCATCACGTTTTAGACCTTTAAGTTGCATTTCTAACTTTTTATGCTCCGAAAAGACTTTTCAGACTTAACAGAGTCCAAAAGTGCATTTTGTTGTCAAACACTTAGATTCTTTGATTTTCTGCATGTAATGCATCATAGAATACCAGATATTCAAGTTGTACTATAGTGTAAGAGTACCTGATGCTCTCATCACGTTTTAGACCTTTAAGTTGCATTTCTAACTTTTTATGCTCCGAAAAGACTTTTCAGACTTAACAGAGTCCAAAAGTGCATTTTGTTGTCAAACACTTAGATTCTATTATTTCCTACATGTAATGCATCATAGAATACCAGACATTCAAGTTTCATTGTAATATAAGAGTACCTGATGCTCTCATTACGTTTTACTGCTTTAAAGTGCATTTCTAACTTTTTATGCCCCGAAAAGACTTTTCAGACTTAACAGAGTCCAAAAGTGCATTTTGTTGTCAAACACTTAGATTCTTTGATTTTCTGCATGTAATGCATCATAGAATACCAGACATTCAAGTTGTACTTTAGTGTAAGAGTACCTGATGCTCTCATCACGTTTTAGACCTTTAAGTTGCATTTCTAACTTTTTATGCTCCGAAAAGACTTTTCAGACTTAACAGAGTCCAAAAGTGCATTTTGTTGTCAAACACTTAGATTCTATGATTTCCTACATGTAATGCATCATAGAATACCAGACATTCAAGTTGTACTATAGTGTAAGAGTACCTGATGCTCTCATCACGTTTTAGTGCTTTAAGTTGCATTTCTAACTTTTTATGCTCCGAAAAGACTTTTCAGACTTAACAGAGTCCAAAAGTGCATTTTGTTGTCAAACACTTAGATTCTATGATTTCCTACATGTAATGCATCATAGAATACCAGACATTCAAGTTGTACTATAGTGTAAGAGTACCTGATGCTCTCATCACGTTTTAGACCTTTAAGTTGCATTTCTAACTTTTTATGCTCCGAAAAGACTTTTCAGACTTAACAGAGTCCAAAAGTGCATTTTGTTGTCAAACACTTAGATTCTTTGATTTTCTGCATGTAATGCATCATAGAATACCAGACATTCAAGTTGTACTATAGTGTAAGAGTACCTGATGCTCTCATCACGTTTTAGACCTTTAAGTTGCATTTCTAACTTTTTATGCTCCGAAAAGACTTTTCAGACTTAACAGAGTCCAAAAGTGCATTTTGTTGTCAAACACGTAGATTCTATTATTTCCTACATGTAATGCATCATAGAATACCAGACATTCAAGTTTCATTGTAATATAAGAGTATCTGATGCTCTCATTACGTTTTACTGCTTTAAAGTGCATTTCTAACTTTTTATGCCCCGAAAACACTTTTCAGACTTAACAGAGTCCAAAAGTGCATTTTGTTGTCAAACACTTAGATTCTATGATTTCCTACATGTAATGCATCATAGAATACCAGATATTCAAGTTGTAGTATAGTGTACGAGTACCTGATGCTCTCATCACGTTTTAGACCTTTAAGTTGCATTTCTAACTTTTTCTGCTCCGAAAAGACTTTTCAGACTTAACAGAGTCCAAAAGTGCATTTTGTTGTCAAACACTTAGATTATGTGATTTTCTGCATGTAATGCATCATAGAATACCAGACATTCAAGTTGTACTATAGTGTAAGAGTACCTGATGCTCTCATCACGTTTTAGTGCTTTAAGTTGCATTTCTAACTTTTTATGCTCCGAAAAGACTTTTCAGCCTCAACAGAGTCCAAAAGTGCATTTTGTTGTCAAACACTTAGATTCTTTGATTTTCTGCATGTAATTTATCATAGAATACCAGACATTCAAGTTGTATTATAGTGTAAGAGTACCTGATGCTCTCATCACGTTTTAGACCTTTAAGTTGCATTTCTAACTTTTTATGCTCCGAAAAGACTTTTCAGACTTAACAGAGTCCAAAAGTGCATTTTGTTGTCAAACACTTAGATTCTTTGATTTTCTGCATGTAATGCATCATAGAATACCAGACATTCAAGTTGTACTATAGTGTAAGAGTACCTGATGCTCTCATCACGTTTTAGACCTTTAAGTTGCATTTCTAACTTTTTATGCTCCGAAAAGACTTTTCAGACTTAACAGAGTCCAAAAGTGCATTTTGTTGTCAAACACTTAGATTCTATGATTTCCTACATGTAATGCATCATAGAATACCAGACATTCAAGTTGTACTATAGTGTAAGAGTACCTGATGCTCTCATCACGTTTTAGACCTTTAAGTTGCATTTCTAACTTTTTATGCTCCGAAAAGACTTTTCAGACTTAACAGAGTCCAAAAGTGCATTTTGTTGTCAAACACTTAGATTCTTTGATTTTCTGCATGTAATGCATCATAGAATACCAGACATTCAAGTTGTACTATAGTGTAAGAGTACCTGATGCTCTCATCACGTTTTAGACCTTTAAGTTGCATTTCTAACTTTTTATGCTCCGAAAAGACTTTTCAGACTTAACAGAGTCCAAAAGTGCATTTTGTTGTCAAACACTTAGATTCTATGATTTCCTACATGTAATGCATCATAGAATACCAGACATTCAAGTTGTACTATAGTGTAAGAGTACCTGATGCTCTCATCACGTTTTAGACCTTTAAGTTGCATTTCTAACTTTTTATGCTCCGAAAAGACTTTTCAGACTTAACAGAGTCCAAAAGTGCATTTTGTTGTCAAACACTTAGATTCTTTGATTTTCTGCATGTAATGCATCATAGAATACCAGATATTCAAGTTGTACTATAGTGTAAGAGTACCTGATGCTCTCATCACGTTTTAGACCTTTAAGTTGCATTTCTAACTTTTTATGCTCCGAAAAGACTTTTCAGACTTAACAGAGTCCAAAAGTGCATTTTGTTGTCAAACACTTAGATTCTATTATTTCCTACATGTAATGCATCATAGAATACCAGACATTCAAGTTTCATTGTAATATAAGAGTATCTGATGCTCTCATTACGTTTTACTGCTTTAAAGTGCATTTCTAACTTTTTATGCCCCGAAAAGACTTTTCAGACTTAACAGAGTCCAAAAGTGCTTTTTGTTGTCAAACACTTAGATTCTTTGATTTTCTGCATGTAATGCATCATAGAATACCAGACATTCAAGTTGTACTTTAGTGTAAGAGTACCTGATGCTCTCATCACGTTTTAGACCTTTAAGTTGCATTTCTAACTTTTTATGCTCCGAAAAGACTTTTCAGACTTAACAGAGTCCAAAAGTGCATTTTGTTGTCAAACACTTAGATTCTATTATTTCCTACATGTAATGCATCATAGAATACCAGACATTCAAGTTTCATTGTAATATAAGAGTATCTGATGCTCTCATTACGTTTTACTGCTTTAAAGTGCATTTCTAACTTTTTATGCCCCGAAAAGACTTTTCAGACTTAACAGAGTCCAAAAGTGCTTTTTGTTGTCAAACACTTAGATTCTTTGATTTTCTGCATGTAATGCATCATAGAATACCAGACATTCAAGTTGTACTATAGTGTAAGAGTACCTGATGCTCTCATCACGTTTTAGTGCTTTAAGTTGCATTTCTAACTTTTTATGCTCCGAAAAGACTTTTCAGCCTTAACAGAGTCCAAAAGTGCATTTTGTTGTCAAACACTTAGATTCTATTATTTCCTACATGTAATGCATCATAGAATACCAGACATTCAAGTTTCATTGTAATATAAGAGTATCTGATGCTCTCATTACGTTTTACTGCTTTAAAGTGCATTTCTAACTTTTTATGCCCCGAAAAGACTTTTCAGACTTAACAGAGTCCAAAAGTGCTTTTTGTTGTCAAACACTTAGATTCTTTGATTTTCTGCATGTAATGCATCATAGAATACCAGACATTCAAGTTGTACTATAGTGTAAGAGTACCTGATGCTCTCATCACGTTTTAGTGCTTTAAGTTGCATTTCTAATTTTTTATGCTCCGAAAAGACTTTTCAGCCTGAACAGAGTCCAAAAGTGCATTTTGTTGTCAAACACTTAGATTATATGATTTCCTGCATTTAATGCATCATAGAATACCAGACATTCAAGTTGTACTATAGTGTAAGAGTACCTGATGCTCTCATCACGTTTTAGTGCTTTAAGTTGCATTTCTAACTTTTTATGCTCCGAAAAGACTTTTCAGCCTCAACAGAGTCCAAAAGTGCATTTCGTTGTCAAACACTTAGATTCTTTGATTTTCTGCATGTAATTTATCATAGAATACCAGACATTCAAGTTGTATTATAGTGTAAGAGTACCTGATGCTCTCATCACGTTTTAGACCTTTAAGTTGCATTTCTAACTTTTTATGCTCCGAAAAGACTTTTCAGACTTAACAGAGTCCAAAAGTGCATTTTGTTGTCAAACACTTAGATTCTTTGATTTTCTGCATGTAATGCATCATAGAATACCAGACATTCAAGTTGTACTATAGTGTAAGAGTACCTGATGCTCTCATCACGTTTTAGACCTTTAAGTTGCATTTCTAACTTTTTATGCTCCGAAAAGACTTTTCAGACTTAACAGAGTCCAAAAGTGCATTTTGTTGTCAAACACTTAGATTCTATGATTTCCTACATGTAATGCATCATAGAATACCAGACATTCAAGTTGTACTATAGTGTAAGAGTACCTGATGCTCTCATCACGTTTTAGACCTTTAAGTTGCATTTCTAACTTTTTATGCTCCGAAAAGACTTTTCAGCCTTAACAGAGTCCAAAAGTGCATTTTGTTGTCAAACACTTAGATTCTATTATTTCCTACATGTAATGCATCATAGAATACCAGACATTCAAGTTGTACTATAGTGTAAGAGTACCTGATGCTCTCATCACGTTTTAGTGCTTTAAGTTGCATTTCTAACTTTTTATGCTCCGAAAAGACTTTTCAGCCTTAACAGAGTCCAAAAGTGCATTTTGTTGTCAAACACTTAGATTCTATTATTTCCTACATGTAATGCATCATAGAATACCAGACATTCAAGTTGTACTATAGTGTAAGAGTACCTGATGCTCTCATCACGTTTTAGACCTTTAAGTTGCATTTCTAACTTTTTATGCTCCGAAAAGACTTTTCAGACTTAACAGAGTCCAAAAGTGCATTTTGTTGTCAAACACTTAGATTCTTTGATTTTCTGCATGTAATGCATCATAGAATACCAGACATTCAAGTTGTATTATAGTGTAAGAGTACCTGATGCTCTCATCACGTTTTAGACCTTTAAGTTGCATTTCTAACTTTTTATGCTCCGAAAAGACTTTTCAGACTTAACAGAGTCCAAAAGTGCATTTTGTTGTCAAACACTTAGATTCTTTGATTTTCTGCATGTAATGCATCATAGAATACCAGACATTCAAGTTGTACTATAGTGTAAGAGTACCTGATGCTCTCATCACGTTTTAGACCTTTAAGTTGCATTTCTAACTTTTTATGCTCCGAAAAGACTTTTCAGACTTAACAGAGTCCAAAAGTGCATTTTGTTGTCAAACACTTAGATTCTATGATTTCCTACATGTAATGCATCATAGAATACCAGACATTCAAGTTGTACTATAGTGTAAGAGTACCTGATGCTCTCATCACGTTTTAGACCTTTAAGTTGCATTTCTAACTTTTTATGCTCCGAAAAGACTTTTCAGACTTAACAGAGTCCAAAAGTGCATTTTGTTGTCAAACACTTAGATTCTTTGATTTTCTGCATGTAATGCATCATAGAATACCAGACATTCAAGTTGTACTATAGTGTAAGAGTACCTGATGCTCTCATCACGTTTTAGACCTTTAAGTTGCATTTCTAACTTTTTATGCTCCGAAAAGACTTTTCAGACTTAACAGAGTCCAAAAGTGCATTTTGTTGTCAAACACTTAGATTCTATGATTTCCTACATGTAATGCATCATAGAATACCAGACATTCAAGTTGTACTATAGTGTAAGAGTACCTGATGCTCTCATCACGTTTTAGACCTTTAAGTTGCATTTCTAACTTTTTATGCTCCGAAAAGACTTTTCAGACTTAACAGAGTCCAAAAGTGCATTTTGTTGTCAAACACTTAGATTCTTTGATTTTCTGCATGTAATGCATCATAGAATACCAGATATTCAAGTTGTACTATAGTGTAAGAGTACCTGATGCTCTCATCACGTTTTAGACCTTTAAGTTGCATTTCTAACTTTTTATGCTCCGAAAAGACTTTTCAGACTTAACAGAGTCCAAAAGTGCATTTTGTTGTCAAACACTTAGATTCTATTATTTCCTACATGTAATGCATCATAGAATACCAGACATTCAAGTTTCATTGTAATATAAGAGTATCTGATGCTCTCATTACGTTTTACTGCTTTAAAGTGCATTTCTAACTTTTTATGCCCCGAAAAGACTTTTCAGACTTAACAGAGTCCAAAAGTGCTTTTTGTTGTCAAACACTTAGATTCTTTGATTTTCTGCATGTAATGCATCATAGAATACCAGACATTCAAGTTGTACTTTAGTGTAAGAGTACCTGATGCTCTCATCACGTTTTAGACCTTTAAGTTGCATTTCTAACTTTTTATGCTCCGAAAAGACTTTTCAGACTTAACAGAGTCCAAAAGTGCATTTTGTTGTCAAACACTTAGATTCTATTATGTCCTACATGTAATGCATCATAGAATACCAGACATTCAAGTTTCATTGTAATATAAGAGTATCTGATGCTCTCATTACGTTTTACTGCTTTAAAGTGCATTTCTAACTTTTTATGCCCCGAAAAGACTTTTCAGACTTAACAGAGTCCAAAAGTGCTTTTTGTTGTCAAACACTTAGATTCTTTGATTTTCTGCATGTAATGCATCATAGAATACCAGACATTCAAGTTGTACTATAGTGTAAGAGTACCTGATGCTCTCATCACGTTTTAGTGCTTTAAGTTGCATTTCTAACTTTTTATGCTCCGAAAAGACTTTTCAGCCTTAACAGAGTCCAAAAGTGCATTTTGTTGTCAAACACTTAGATTCTATTATTTCCTACATGTAATGCATCATAGAATACCAGACATTCAAGTTTCATTGTAATATAAGAGTATCTGATGCTCTCATTACGTTTTACTGCTTTAAAGTGCATTTCTAACTTTTTATGCCCCGAAAAGACTTTTCAGACTTAACAGAGTCCAAAAGTGCTTTTTGTTGTCAAACACTTAGATTCTTTGATTTTCTGCATGTAATGCATCATAGAATACCAGACATTCAAGTTGTACTATAGTGTAAGAGTACCTGATGCTCTCATCACGTTTTAGTGCTTTAAGTTGCATTTCTAATTTTTTATGCTCCGAAAAGACTTTTCAGCCTGAACAGAGTCCAAAAGTGCATTTTGTTGTCAAACACTTAGATTATATGATTTCCTGCATTTAATGCATCATAGAATACCAGACATTCAAGTTGTACTATAGTGTAAGAGTACCTGATGCTCTCATCACGTTTTAGTGCTTTAAGTTGCATTTCTAACTTTTTATGCTCCGAAAAGACTTTTCAGCCTCAACAGAGTCCAAAAGTGCATTTTGTTGTCAAACACTTAGATTCTTTGATTTTCTGCATGTAATTTATCATAGAATACCAGACATTCAAGTTGTATTATAGTGTAAGAGTACCTGATGCTCTCATCACGTTTTAGACCTTTAAGTTGCATTTCTAACTTTTTATGCTCCGAAAAGACTTTTCAGACTTAACAGAGTCCAAAAGTGCATTTTGTTGTCAAACACTTAGATTCTTTGATTTTCTGCATGTAATGCATCATAGAATACCAGACATTCAAGTTGTACTATAGTGTAAGAGTACCTGATGCTCTCATCACGTTTTAGACCTTTAAGTTGCATTTCTAACTTTTTATGCTCCGAAAAGACTTTTCAGACTTAACAGAGTCCAAAAGTGCATTTTGTTGTCAAACACTTAGATTCTATGATTTCCTACATGTAATGCATCATAGAATACCAGACATTCAAGTTGTACTATAGTGTAAGAGTACCTGATGCTCTCATCACGTTTTAGACCTTTAAGTTGCATTTCTAACTTTTTATGCTCCGAAAAGACTTTTCAGCCTTAACAGAGTCCAAAAGTGCATTTTGTTGTCAAACACTTAGATTCTATTATTTCCTACATGTAATGCATCATAGAATACCAGACATTCAAGTTGTACTATAGTGTAAGAGTAACTGATGCTCTCATCACGTTTTAGTGCTTTAAGTTGCATTTCTAACTTTTTATGCTCCGAAAAGACTTTTCAGCCTTAACAGAGTCCAAAAGTGCATTTTGTTGTCAAACACTTAGATTCTATTATTTCCTACATGTAATGCATCATAGAATACCAGACATTCAAGTTGTACTATAGTGTAAGAGTACCTGATGCTCTCATCACGTTGTCAAACACTTAGATTCTTTGATTTTCTACATGTAATGCATCATAGAATACCAGACATTCAAGTTGTACTATAGTGTAAGAGTACCTGATGCTCTCATCACGTTTTAGACCTTTAAGTTGCATTTCTAACTTTTTATGCTCCGAAAAGACTTTTCAGACTTAACAGAGTCCAAAAGTGCATTTTGTTGTCAAACACTTAGATTCTTTGATTTTCTGCATGTAATGCATCATAGAATACCAGACATTCAAGTTGTACTATAGTGTAAGAGTACCTGATGCTCTCATCACGTTTTAGACCTTTAAGTTGCATTTCTAACTTTTTATGCTCCGAAAAGACTTTTCAGACTTAACAGAGTCCAAAAGTGCATTTTGTTGTCAAACACTTAGATTCTATTATTTCCTACATGTAATGCATCATAGAATACCAGACATTCAAGTTTCATTGTAATATAAGAGTATCTGATGCTCTCATTACGTTTTACTGCTTTAAAGTGCATTTCTAACTTTTTATGCCCCGAAAAGACTTTTCAGACTTAACAGAGTCCAAAAGTGCATTTTGTTGTCAAACACTTAGAATATATGATTTCCTGCATTTAATGCATCAGACATTCAAGTTTCATGGTAATATAAGAGTACCTGGTGCTCTCATTACGTTTTACTGCTTTAAAGTGCATTTCCAACTTTTATGCTCCGAAAAGACGTATCAGCCTCAACAGAGTCCAAAAGTGCATTTTGTTGTCAAACACTTAGATTATGTGATTTTCTGCATGTAATGCATCATAGAATACCAGATATTCAAGTTGTAGTATAGTGTACGAGTACCTGATGCTCTCATCACGTTTTAGACCTTTAAGTTGCATTTCTAACTTTTTATGCTCCGAAAAGACTTTTCAGACTTAACAGAGTCCAAAAGTGCATTTTGTTGTCAAACACTTAGATTCTTTGATTTTCTGCATGTAATGCATCATAGAATACCAGATATTCAAGTTGTACTATAGTGTAAGAGTACCTGATGCTCTCATCACGTTTTAGACCTTTAAGTTGCATTTCTAACTTTTTATGCTCCGAAAAGACTTTTCAGACTTAACAGAGTCCAAAAGTGCATTTTGTTGTCAAACACTTAGATTCTATTATTTCCTACATGTAATGCATCATAGAATACCAGACATTCAAGTTTCATTGTAATATAAGAGTATCTGATGCTCTCATTACGTTTTACTGCTTTAAAGTGCATTTCTAACTTGTTGTGCCCCGAAAAGACTTTTCAGACTTAACAGAGTCCAAAAGTGCATTTTGTTGTCAAACACTTAGAATATATGATTTCCTGCATTTAATGCATCAGACATTCAAGTTTCATGGTAATATAAGAGTACCTGGTGCTCTCATCACGTTTTACTGCTTTAAAGTGCATTTCCAACTTTTATGCTCCGAAAAGACGTATCAGCCTCAACAGAGTCCAAAAGTGCATTTTGTTGTCAAACACTTAGATTATGTGATTTTCTGCATGTAATGCATCATAGAATACCAGATATTCAAGTTGTAGTATAGTGTACGAGTACCTGATGCTCTCATCACGTTTTAGACCTTTAAGTTGCATTTCTAACTTTTTATGCTCCGAAAAGACTTTTCAGACTTAACAGAGTCCAAAAGTGCATTTTGTTGTCAAACACTTAGATTATATGATTTCCTGCATTTAATGCATCATAGAATACCAGACATTCAAGTTGTACTATAGTGTAAGAGTACCTGATGCTCTCATCACGTTTTAGACCTTTAAGTTGCATTTCTAACTTTTTATGCTCCGAAAAGACTTTTCAGACTTAACAGAGTCCAAAAGTGCATTTTGTTGTCAAACACTTAGATTCTTTGATTTTCTGCATGTAATGCATCATAGAATACCAGACATTCAAGTTGTACTATAGTGTAAGAGTACCTGATGCTCTCATCACGTTTTAGACCTTTAAGTTGCATTTCTAACTTTTTATGCTCCGAAAAGACTTTTCAGACTTAACAGAGTCCAAAAGTGCATTTTGTTGTCAAACACTTAGATTCTATGATTTCCTACATGTAATGCATCATAGAATACCAGACATTCAAGTTGTACTATAGTGTAAGAGTACCTGATGCTCTCATCACGTTTTAGACCTTTAAGTTGCATTTCTAACTTTTTATGCTCCGAAAAGACTTTTCAGCCTTAACAGAGTCCAAAAGTGCATTTTGTTGTCAAACACTTAGATTCTATTATTTCCTACATGTAATGCATCATAGAATACCAGACATTCAAGTTGTACTATAGTGTAAGAGTACCTGATGCTCTCATCACGTTTTAGACCTTTAAGTTGCATTTCTAACTTTTTATGCTCCGAAAAGACTTTTCAGACTTAACAGAGTCCAAAAGTGCATTTTGTTGTCAAACACTTAGATTATGTGATTTTCTGCATGTAATGCATCATAGAATACCAGACATTCAAGTTGTACTATAGTGTAAGAGTACCTGATGCTCTCATCACGTTTTAGTGCTTTAAGTTGCATTTCTAACTTTTTATGCCCCGAAAAGACTTTTCAGACTTAACAGAGTCCAAAAGTGCTTTTTGTTGTCAAACACTTAGATTCTTTGATTTTCTGCATGTAATGCATCATAGAATACCAGACATTCAAGTTGTACTTTAGTGTAAGAGTACCTGATGCTCTCATCACGTTTTAGTGCTTTAAGTTGCATTTCTAACTTTTTATGCTCCGAAAAGACTTTTCAGACTTAACAGAGTCCAAAAGTGCATTTTGTTGTCAAACACTTAGATTCTATTATTTCCTACATGTAATGCATCATAGAATACCAGACATTCAAGTTTCATTGTAATATAAGAGTATCTGATGCTCTCATTACGTTTTACTGCTTTAAAGTGCATTTCTAACTTTTTATGCCCCGAAAAGACTTTTCAGACTTAACAGAGTCCAAAAGTGCTTTTTGTTGTCAAACACTTAGATTCTTTGATTTTCTGCATGTAATGCATCATAGAATACCAGACATTCAAGTTGTACTATAGTGTAAGAGTACCTGATGCTCTCATCACGTTTTAGTGCTTTAAGTTGCATTTCTAACTTTTTATGCTCCGAAAAGACTTTTCAGCCTCAACAGAGTCCAAAAGTGCATTTTGTTGTCAAACACTTAGATTCTTTGATTTTCTGCATGTAATTTATCATAGAATACCAGACATTCAAGTTGTATTATAGTGTAAGAGTACCTGATGCTCTCATCACGTTTTAGACCTTTAAGTTGCATTTCTAACTTTTTATGCTCCGAAAAGACTTTTCAGACTTAACAGAGTCCAAAAGTGCATTTTGTTGTCAAACACTTAGATTCTTTGATTTTCTGCATGTAATGCATCATAGAATACCAGACATTCAAGTTGTACTATAGTGTAAGAGTACCTGATGCTCTCATCACGTTTTAGACCTTTAAGTTGCATTTCTAACTTTTTATGCTCCGAAAAGACTTTTCAGACTTAACAGAGTCCAAAAGTGCATTTTGTTGTCAAACACTTAGATTCTATGATTTCCTACATGTAATGCATCATAGAATACCAGACATTCAAGTTGTACTATAGTGTAAGAGTACCTGATGCTCTCATCACGTTTTAGACCTTTAAGTTGCATTTCTAACTTTTTATGCTCCGAAAAGACTTTTCAGCCTCAACAGAGTCCAAAAGTGCTTTTTGTTGTCAAACACTTAGATTCTTTGATTTTCTGCATGTAATGCATCATAGAATACCAGACATTCAAGTTGTACTATAGTGTAAGAGTACCTGATGCTCTCATCACGTTTTAGTGCTTTAAGTTGCATTTCTAACTTTTTATGCTCCGAAAAGACTTTTCAGACTTAACAGAGTCCAAAAGTGCATTTTGTTGTCAAACACTTAGATTCTATTATTTCCTACATGTAATGCATCATAGAATACCAGACATTCAAGTTTCATTGTAATATAAGAGTATCTGATGCTCTCATTACGTTTTACTGCTTTAAAGTGCATTTCTAACTTTTTATGCCCCGAAAAGACTTTTCAGACTTAACAGAGTCCAAAAGTGCTTTTTGTTGTCAAACACTTAGATTCTTTGATTTTCTGCATGTAATGCATCATAGAATACCAGACATTCAAGTTGTACTATAGTGTAAGAGTACCTGATGCTCTCATCACGTTTTAGTGCTTTAAGTTGCATTTCTAATTTTTTATGCTCCGAAAAGACTTTTCAGCCTGAACAGAGTCCAAAAGTGCATTTTGTTGTCAAACACTTAGATTATATGATTTCCTGCATTTAATGCATCATACAATACCAGACATTCAAGTTTCATGGTAATATAAGAGTACCTGGTGCTCTCATTACGTTTTACTGCTTTAAAGTGCATTTCCAACTTTTATGCTCCGAAAAGACGTATCAGCCTCAACAGAGTCCAAAAGTGCATTTTGTTGTCAAACACTTAGATTATGTGATTTTCTGCATGTAATGCATCATAGAATACCAGACATTCAAGTTGTACTATAGTGTAAGAGTACCTGATGCTCTCATCACGTTTTAGTGCTTTAAGTTGCATTTCTAACTTTTTATGCTCCGAAAAGACTTTTCAGCCTCAACAGAGTCCAAAAGTGCATTTTGTTGTCAAACACTTAGATTCTTTGATTTTCTGCATGTAATTTATCATAGAATACCAGACATTCAAGTTGTATTATAGTGTAAGAGTACCTGATGCTCTCATCACGTTTTAGACCTTTAAGTTGCATTTCTAACTTTTTATGCTCCGAAAAGACTTTTCAGACTTAACAGAGTCCAAAAGTGCATTTTGTTGTCAAACACTTAGATTCTTTGATTTTCTGCATGTAATGCATCATAGAATACCAGACATTCAAGTTGTACTATAGTGTAAGAGTACCTGATGCTCTCATCACGTTTTAGACCTTTAAGTTGCATTTCTAACTTTTTATGCTCCGAAAAGACTTTTCAGACTTAACAGAGTCCAAAAGTGCATTTTGTTGTCAAACACTTAGATTCTATGATTTCCTACATGTAATGCATCATAGAATACCAGACATTCAAGTTGTACTATAGTGTAAGAGTACCTGATGCTCTCATCACGTTTTAGACCTTTAAGTTGCATTTCTAACTTTTTATGCTCCGAAAAGACTTTTCAGACTTAACAGAGTCCAAAAGTGCATTTTGTTGTCAAACACTTAGAATATATGATTTCCTGCATTTAATGCATCAGACATTCAAGTTTCATGGTAATATAAGAGTACCTGGTGCTCTCATTACGTTTTACTGCTTTAAAGTGCATTTCCAACTTTTATGCTCCGAAAAGACGTATCAGCCTCAACAGAGTCCAAAAGTGCATTTTGTTGTCAAACACTTAGATTATGTGATTTTCTGCATGTAATGCATCATAGAATACCAGATATTCAAGTTGAGGTATAGTGTACGAGTACCTGATGCTCTCATCACGTTTTAGACCTTTAAGTTGCATTTCTAACTTTTTATGCTCCGAAAAGACTTTTCAGACTTAACAGAGTCCAAAAGTGCATTTTGTTGTCAAACACTTAGATTATATGATTTCCTGCATTTAATGCATCATAGAATACCAGACATTCAAGTTGTACTATAGTGTAAGAGTACCTGATGCTCTCATCACGTTTTGACCTTTAAGTTGCATTTCTAACTTTTTATGCTCCGAAAAGACTTTTCAGACTTAACAGAGTCCAAAAGTGCATTTTGTTGTCAAACACTTAGATTCTATGATTTCCTACATGTAATGCATCATAGAATACCAGACATTCAAGTTGTACTATAGTGTAAGAGTACCTGATGCTCTCATCACGTTTTAGACCTTTAAGTTGCATTTCTAACTTTTTATGCTCCGAAAAGACTTTTCAGACTTAACAGAGTCCAAAAGTGCATTTTGTTGTCAAACACTTAGATTCTATTATTTCCTACATGTAATGCATCATAGAATACCAGACATTCAAGTTTCATTGTAATATAAGAGTATCTGATGCTCTCATTACGTTTTACTGCTTTAAAGTGCATTTCTAACTTTTTATGCCCCGAAAAGACTTTTCAGACTTAACAGAGTCCAAAAGTGCTTTTTGTTGTCAAACACTTAGATTCTTTGATTTTCTGCATGTAATGCATCATAGAATACCAGACATTCAAGTTGTACTATAGTGTAAGAGTACCTGATGCTCTCATCACGTTTTAGTGCTTTAAGTTGCATTTCTAACTTTTTATGCTCCGAAAAGACTTTTCAGCCTTAACAGAGTCCAAAAGTGCATTTTGTTGTCAAACACTTAGATTCTATTATTTCCTACATGTAATGCATCATAGAATACCAGACATTCAAGTTGTACTATAGTGTAAGAGTACCTGATGCTCTCATCACGTTTTAGACCTTTAAGTTGCATTTCTAACTTTTTATGCTCCGAAAAGACTTTTCAGACTTAACAGAGTCCAAAAGTGCATTTTGTTGTCAAACACTTAGATTATGTGATTTTCTGCATGTAATGCATCATAGAATACCAGACATTCAAGTTGTACTATAGTGTAAGAGTACCTGATGCTCTCATCACGTTTTAGTGCTTTAAGTTGCATTTCTAACTTTTTATGCTCCGAAAAGACTTTTCAGCCTCAACAGAGTCCAAAAGTGCATTTTGTTGTCAAACACATAGATTCTTTGATTTTCTGCATGTCATTTATCATAGAATACCAGACATTCAAGTTGTATTATAGTGTAAGAGTACCTGATGCTCTCATCACGTTTTAGACCTTTAAGTTGCATTTCTAACTTTTTATGCTCCGAAAAGACTTTTCAGACTTAACAGAGTCCAAAAGTGCATTTTGTTGTCAAACACTTAGATTCTTTGATTTTCTGCATGTAATGCATCATAGAATACCAGACATTCAAGTTGTACTATAGTGTAAGAGTACCTGATGCTCTCATCACGTTTTAGACCTTTAAGTTGCATTTCTAACTTTTTATGCTCCGAAAAGACTTTTCAGACTTAACAGAGTCCAAAAGTGCATTTTGTTGTCAAACACTTAGATTCTATGATTTCCTACATGTAATGCATCATAGAATACCAGACATTCAAGTTGTACTATAGTGTAAGAGTACCTGATGCTCTCATCACGTTTTAGACCTTTAAGTTGCATTTCTAACTTTTTATGCTCCGAAAAGACTTTTCAGACTTAACAGAGTCCAAAAGTGCATTTTGTTGTCAAACACTTAGATTCTTTGATTTCCTACATGTAATGCATCATAGAATACCAGACATTCAAGTTTCATTGTAATATAAGAGTACCTGATGCTCTCATTACGTTTTACTGCTTTAAAGTGCATTTCTAACTTTTTATGCCCCGAAAAGACTTTTCAGACTTAACAGAGTCCAAAAGTGCATTTTGTTGTCAAACACTTAGATTCTTTGATTTTCTGCATGTAATGCATCATAGAATACCAGACATTCAAGTTGTACTATAGTGTAAGAGTACCTGATGCTCTCATCACGTTTTAGACCTTTAAGTTGCATTTCTAACTTTTTATGCTCCGAAAAGACTTTTCAGCCTTAACAGAGTCCAAAAGTGCATTTTGTTGTCAAACACTTAGATTATGTGATTTTCTGCATGTAATGCATCATAGAATACCAGACATTCAAGTTGTAGTATAGTGTAAGAGTACCTGATGCTCTCATCACGTTTTAGACCTTTAAGTTGCATTTCTAACTTTTTATGCTCCGAAAAGACTTTTCAGCCTCAACAGAGTCCAAAAGTGCATTTTGTTTTTAAACACTTAGATTCTATGATTTCCTACATGTAATGCATCATAGAATACCAGACATTCAAGTTTCATTTTAAAATAAGAGTATCTGATGCTCTCATTACGTTTTACTGCTTTAAAGTGCATTTCTAACTTTTTATGCCCCGAAAAGACTTTTCAGACTTAACAGAGTCCAAAAGTGCTTTTTGTTGTCAAACACTTAGATTCTTTGATTTTCTGCATGTAATGCATCATAGAATACCAGACATTCAAGTTGTACTATAGTGTAAGAGTACCTGATGCTCTCATCACGTTTTAGACCTTTAAGTTGCATTTCTAACTTTTTATGCTCCGAAAAGACTTTTCAGACTTAACAGAGTCCAAAAGTGCATTTTGTTGTCAAACACTTAGATTCTATTATTTCCTACATGTAATGCATCATAGAATACCAGACATTCAAGTTTCATTGTAATATAAGAGTATCTGATGCTCTCATTACGTTTTACTGCTTTAAAGTGCATTTCTAACTTTTTATGCCCCGAAAAGACTTTTCAGACTTAACAGAGTCCAAAAGTGCTTTTTGTTGTCAAACACTTAGATTCTTTGATTTTCTGCATGTAATGCATCATAGAATACCAGATATTCAAGTTGTAGTATAGTGTACGAGTACCTGATGCTCTCATCACGTTTTAGACCTTTAAGTTGCATTTCTAACTTTTTATGCTCCGAAAAGACTTTTCAGCCTCAACAGAGTCCAAAAGTGCATTTTGTTGTCAAACACTTAGATTCTTTGATTTTCTGCATGTAATGCATCATAGAATACCAGACATTCAAGTTGTACTTTAGTGTAAGAGTACCTGATGCTCTCATCACGTTTTAGACCTTTAAGTTGCATTTCTAACTTTTTATGCTCCGAAAAGACTTTTCAGACTTAACAGAGTCCAAAAGTGCATTTTGTTGTCAAACACTTAGATTCTATGATTTCCTACATGTAATGCATCATAGAATACCAGACATTCAAGTTGTACTATAGTGTAAGAGTACCTGATGCTCTCATCACGTTTTAGACCTTTAAGTTGCATTTCTAACTTTTTATGCTCCGAAAAGACTTTTCAGACTTAACAGAGTCCAAAAGTGCATTTTGTTGTCAAACACTTAGATTCTATTATTTCCTACATGTAATGCATCATAGAATACCAAATATTCAAGTTTCATTGTAATATAAGAGTATCTGATGCTCTCATTACGTTTTACTGCTTTAAAGTGCATTTCTAACTTTTTATGCCCCGAAAAGACTTTTCAGACTTAACAGAGTCCAAAAGTGCTTTTTGTTGTCAAACACTTAGATTCTTTGATTTTCTGCATGTAATGCATCATAGAATACCAGACATTCAAGTTGTACTATAGTGTAAGAGTACCTGATGCTCTCATCACGTTTTAGACCTTTAAGTTGCATTTCTAACTTTTTATGCTCCGAAAAGACTTTTCAGACTTAACAGAGTCCAAAAGTGCATTTTGTTGTCAAACACTTAGATTATGTGATTTTCTGCATGTAATGCATCATAGAATACCAGACATTCAAGTTGTACTATAGTGTAAGAGTACCTGATGCTCTCATCACGTTTTAGTGCTTTAAGTTGCATTTCTAACTTTTTATGCTCCGAAAAGACTTTTCAGCCTCAACAGAGTCCAAAAGTGCATTTTGTTGTCAAACACTTAGATTCTTTGATTTTCTGCATGTAGTGCATCATAGAATACCAGACATTCAAGTTGTACTTTAGTGTAAGAGTACCTGATGCTCTCATCACGTTTTAGACCTTTAAGTTGCATTTCTAACTTTTTATGCTCCGAAAAGACTTTTCAGACTTAACAGAGTCCAAAAGTGCATTTTGTTGTCAAACACTTAGATTCTTTGATTTTCTGCATGTAATGCATCATAGAATACCAGACATTCAAGTTGTACTATAGTGTAAGAGTACCTGATGCTCTCATCACGTTTTAGACCTTTAAGTTGCATTTCTAACTTTTTATGCTCCGAAAAGACTTTTCAGCCTTAACAGAGTCCAAAAGTGCATTTTGTTGTCAAACACTTAGATTATGTGATTTTCTGCATGTAATGCATCATAGAATACCAGACATTCAAGTTGTAGTATAGTGTAAGAGTACCTGATGCTCTCATCACGTTTTAGACCTTTAAGTTGCATTTCTAACTTTTTATGCTCCGAAAAGACTTTTCAGCCTCAACAGAGTCCAAAAGTGCATTTTGTTTTTAAACACTTAGATTCTATGATTTCCTACATGTAATGCATCATAGAATACCAGACATTCAAGTTTCATTTTAAAATAAGAGTATCTGATGCTCTCATTACGTTTTACTGCTTTAAAGTGCATTTCTAACTTTTTATGCCCCGAAAAGACTTTTCAGACTTAACAGAGTCCAAAAGTGCTTTTTGTTGTCAAACACTTAGATTCTTTGATTTTCTGCATGTAATGCATCATAGAATACCAGACATTCAAGTTGTACTATAGTGTAAGAGTACCTGATGCTCTCATCACGTTTTAGACCTTTAAGTTGCATTTCTAACTTTTTATGCTCCGAAAAGACTTTTCAGACTTAACAGAGTCCAAAAGTGCATTTTGTTGTCAAACACTTAGATTCTATTATTTCCTACATGTAATGCATCATAGAATACCAGACATTCAAGTTTCATTGTAATATAAGAGTATCTGATGCTCTCATTACGTTTTACTGCTTTAAAGTGCATTTCTAACTTTTTATGCCCCGAAAAGACTTTTCAGACTTAACAGAGTCCAAAAGTGCTTTTTGTTGTCAAACACTTAGATTCTTTGATTTTCTGCATGTAATGCATCATAGAATACCAGATATTCAAGTTGTAGTATAGTGTACGAGTACCTGATGCTCTCATCACGTTTTAGACCTTTAAGTTGCATTTCTAACTTTTTATGCTCCGAAAAGACTTTTCAGACTTAACAGAGTCCAAAAGTGCATTTTGTTGTCAAACACTTAGATTCTATGATTTCCTACATGTAATGCATCATAGAATACCAGACATTCAAGTTGTACTATAGTGTAAGAGTACCTGATGCTCTCATCACGTTTTAGACCTTTAAGTTGCATTTCTAACTTTTTATGCTCCGAAAAGACTTTTCAGACTTAACAGAGTCCAAAAGTGCATTTTGTTGTCAAACACTTAGATTCTATTATTTCCTACATGTAATGCATCATAGAATACCAAATATTCAAGTTTCATTGTAATATAAGAGTATCTGATGCTCTCATTACGTTTTACTGCTTTAAAGTGCATTTCTAACTTTTTATGCCCCGAAAAGACTTTTCAGACTTAACAGAGTCCAAAAGTGCTTTTTGTTGTCAAACACTTAGATTCTTTGATTTTCTGCATGTAATGCATCATAGAATACCAGACATTCAAGTTGTACTATAGTGTAAGAGTACCTGATGCTCTCATCACGTTTTAGACCTTTAAGTTGCATTTCTAACTTTTTATGCTCCGAAAAGACTTTTCAGACTTAACAGAGTCCAAAAGTGCATTTTGTTGTCAAACACTTAGATTATGTGATTTTCTGCATGTAATGCATCATAGAATACCAGACATTCAAGTTGTACTATAGTGTAAGAGTACCTGATGCTCTCATCACGTTTTAGTGCTTTAAGTTGCATTTCTAACTTTTTATGCTCCGAAAAGACTTTTCAGCCTCAACAGAGTCCAAAAGTGCATTTTGTTGTCAAACACTTAGATTCTTTGATTTTCTGCATGTAATGCATCATAGAATACCAGACATTCAAGTTGTACTTTAGTGTAAGAGTACCTGATGCTCTCATCACGTTTTAGACCTTTAAGTTGCATTTCTAACTTTTTATGCTCCGAAAAGACTTTTCAGACTTAACAGAGTCCAAAAGTGCATTTTGTTGTCAAACACTTAGATTCTATGATTTCCTACATGTAATGCATCATAGAATACCAGACATTCAAGTTGTACTATAGTGTAAGAGTACCTGATGCTCTCATCACGTTTTAGACCTTTAAGTTGCATTTCTAACTTTTTATGCTCCGAAAAGACTTTTCAGACTTAACAGAGTCCAAAAGTGCATTTTGTTGTCAAACACTTAGATTCTATTATTTCCTACATGTAATGCATCATAGAATACCAAATATTCAAGTTTCATTGTAATATAAGAGTATCTGATGCTCTCATTACGTTTTACTGCTTTAAAGTGCATTTCTAACTTTTTATGCCCCGAAAAGACTTTTCAGACTTAACAGAGTCCAAAAGTGCTTTTTGTTGTCAAACACTTAGATTCTTTGATTTTCTGCATGTAATGCATCATAGAATACCAGACATTCAAGTTGTACTATAGTGTAAGAGTACCTGATGCTCTCATCACGTTTTAGTGCTTTAAGTTGCATTTCTAACTTTTTATGCTCCGAAAAGACTTTTCAGCCTTAACAGAGTCCAAAAGTGCATTTTGTTGTCAAACACTTAGATTCTTTGATTTTCTGCATGTAATGCATCATAGAATACCAGACATTCAAGTTGTACTATAGTGTAAGAGTACCTGATGCTCTCATCACGTTTTAGACCTTTAAGTTGCATTTCTAACTTTTTATGCTCCGAAAAGACGTTTCAGCCTCAACAGAGTCCAAAAGTGCATTTTGTTTTTAAACACTTATATTCTATGATTTCCTACATGTAATGCATCATAGAATACCAGACATTCAAGTTGTACTTTAGTGTAAGAGTACCTGATGCTCTCATCACGTTTTAGACCTTTAAGTTGCATTTCTAACTTTTTATGCTCCGAAAAGACTTTTCAGACTTAACAGAGTCCAAAAGTGCATTTTGTTGTCAAACACTTAGATTCTATTATTTCCTACATGTAATGCATCATAGAATACCAAATATTCAAGTTTCATTGTAATATAAGAGTATCTGATGCTCTCATTACGTTTTACTGCTTTAAAGTGCATTTCTAACTTTTTATGCTCCGAAAAGACTTTTCAGCCTTAACAGAGTCCAAAAGTGCATTTTGTTGTCAAACACTTAGATTCTATGATTTCCTACATGTAATGCATCATAGAATACCAGACATTCAAGTTTCATTGTAATATAAGAGTATCTGATGCTCTCATTACGTTTTACTGCTTTAAAGTGCATTTCTAACTTTTTATGCCCCGAAAAGACTTTTCAGACTTAACAGAGTCCAAAAGTGCTTTTTGTTGTCAAACACTTAGATTCTTTGATTTTCTGCATGTAATGCATCATAGAATACCAGACATTCAAGTTGTACTTTAGTGTAAGAGTACCTGATGCTCTCATCACGTTTTAGACCTTTAAGTTGCATTTCTAACTTTTTATGCTCCGAAAAGACTTTTCAGACTTAACAGAGTCCAAAAGTGCATTTTGTTGTCAAACACTTAATTCTATGATTTCCTACATGTAATGCATCATAGAATACCAGACATTCAAGTTGTACTATAGTGTAAGAGTACCTGATGCTCTCATCACGTTTTAGACCTTTAAGTTGCATTTCTAACTTTTTATGCTCCGAAAAGACTTTTCAGACTTAACAGAGTCCAAAAGTGCATTTTGTTGTCAAACACTTAGATTCTATTATTTCCTACATGTAATGCATCATAGAATACCAGACATTCAAGTTTCATTGTAATATAAGAGTATCTGATGCTCTCATTACGTTTTACTGCTTTAAAGTGCATTTCTAACTTTTTATGCCCCGAAAAGACTTTTCAGACTTAACAGAGTCCAAAAGTGCTTTTTGTTGTCAAACACTTAGATTCTTTGATTTTCTGCATGTAATGCATCATAGAATACCAGATATTCAAGTTGTACTATAGTGTAAGAGTACCTGATGCTCTCATCACGTTTTAGACCTTTAAGTTGCATTTCTAACTTTTTATGCTCCGAAAAGACTTTTCAGACTTAACAGAGTCCAAAAGTGCATTTTGTTGTCAAACACTTAGATTCTTTGATTTTCTGCATGTAATGCATCATAGAATACCAGATATTCAAGTTGTACTATAGTGTAAGAGTACCTGATGCTCTCATCACGTTTTAGACCTTTAAGTTGCATTTCTAACTTTTTATGCTCCGAAAAGACTTTTCAGACTTAACAGAGTCCAAAAGTGCATTTTGTTGTCAAACACTTAGATTCTTTGATTTTCTGCATGTAATGCATCATAGAATACCAGATATTCAAGTTGTACTATAGTGTAAGAGTACCTGATGCTCTCATCACGTTTTAGACCTTTAAGTTGCATTTCTAACTTTTTATGCTCCGAAAAGACTTTTCAGACTTAACAGAGTCCAAAAGTTCATTTTGTTGTCAAACACTTAGATTCTTTAATTTTCTGCATGTAATGCATCATAGAATACCAGATATTCAAGTTGTACTATAGTGTAAGAGTATCTGATGCTCTCATTACGTTTTACTGCTTTAAAGTGCATTTCTAACTTTTTATGCCCCGAAAAGACTTTTCAGACTTAACAGAGTCCAAAAGTGCTTTTTGTTGTCAAACACTTAGATTCTTTGATTTTCTGCATGTAATGCATCATAGAATACCAGACATTCAAGTTGTACTATAGTGTAAGAGTACCTGATGCTCTCATCACGTTTTAGTGCTTTAAGTTGCATTTCTAACTTTTTATGCTCCGAAAAGACTTTTCAGCCTTAACAGAGTCCAAAAGTGCATTTTGTTGTCAAACACTTAGATTCTATGATTTCCTACATGTAATGCATCATAGAATACCAGACATTCAAGTTTCATTGTAATATAAGAGTACCTGATGCTCTCATCACGTTTTACTGCTTTAAAGTGCATTTCTAACTTTTTATGCCCCGAAAAGACTTTTCAGACTTAACAGAGTCCAAAAGTGCATTTTGTTGTCAAACACTTAGATTCTTTGATTTTCTGCATGTAATGCATCATAGAATACCAGACATTCAAGTTGTACTATAGTGTAAGAGTACCTGATGCTCTCATCACGTTTAAGACCTTTAAGTTGCATTTCTAACTTTTTATGCTCCGAAAAGACTTTTCAGACTTAATAGAGTCCAAAAGTGCCTTTTGTTGTCAAACACTTAGATTCTTTGATTTTCTGCATGTAATGCATCATAGAATACCAGACATTCAAGTTGTACTATAGTGTAAGAGTACCTGATGCTCTCATCACGTTTTAGTGCTTTAAGTTGCATTTCTAACTTTTTATGCTCCGAAAAGACTTTTCAGCCTTTACAGAGTCCAAAAGTGCATTTTGTTGTCAAACACTTAGATTCTATGATTTCCTACATGTAATGCATCATAGAATACCAGACATTCAAGTTTCATTTTAAAATAAGAGTACCTGATGCTCTCATTACGTTTTACTGCTTTAAAGTGCATTTCCAACTTTTATGCTCCGAAAAGACGTTTCAGCCTCAACAGAGTCCAAAAGTGCATTTTGTTGTCAAACACTTAGATTATGTGATTTCCTGCATTTAATGCATCATAGAATACCAGACATTCAAGTTGTACTATAGTGTAAGAGTACCTGATGCTCTCATCACGTTTTAGACCTTTAAGTTGCATTTCTAACTTTTTCTGCTCCGAAAAGACTTTTCAGCCTTAACAGAGTCCAAAAGTGCATTTTGTTGTCAAACACTTAGATTCTATGATTTCCTACATGTAATGCATCATAGAATACCAGACATTCAAGTTTCATTGTAATATAAGAGTACCTGATGCTCTCATTACGTTTTACTGCTTTAAAGTGCATTTCTAACTTTTTATGCCCCGAAAAGACTTTTCAGACTTAACAGAGTCCAAAAGTGCTTTTTGTTGTCAAACACTTAGATTCTTTGATTTTCTGCATGTAATGCATCATAGAATACCAGACATTCAAGTTGTACTATAGTGTAAGAGTACCTGATGCTCTCATCACGTTTTAGTGCTTTAAGTTGCATTTCTAACTTTTTATGCTCCGAAAAGACTTTTCAGCCTTAACAGAGTCCAAAAGTGCATTTTGTTGTCAAACACTTAGATTATATGATTTCCTGCATTTAATGCATCATATAATACCAGACATTCAAGTTTCATGGTAATATAAGAGTACCTGATGCTCTCATTACGTTTTACTGCTTTAAAGTGCATTTCCAACTTTTATGCTCCGAAAAGACGTTTCAGCCTCAACAGAGTCCAAAAGTGCATTTTGTTGTCAAACACTTAGATTATATGATTTCCTGCATTTAATGCATCATAGAATACCAGACATTCAAGTTGTACTATAGTGTAAGAGTACCTGATGCTCTCATCACGTTTTAGACCTTTAAGTTGCATTTATAACTTTTTATGCTCCGAAAAGACTTTTCAGACTTAACAGAGTCCAAAAGTGCATTTTGTTGTCAAACACTTAGATTCTATGATTTCCTACATGTAATGCATCATAGAATACCAGACATTCAAGTTTCATTGTAATATAAGAGTACTTGATGCTCTCATTACGTTTTACTGCTTTAAAGTGCATTTCTAACTTTTTATGCCTCGAAAAGACTTTTCAGACTTAACAGAGTCCAAAAGTGCATTTTGTTGTCAAACACTTAGATTCTTTGATTTTCTGCATGTAATGCATCATAGAATACCAGACATTCAAGTTGTACTATAGTGTAAGAGTACCTGATGCTCTCATCACGTTTTAGACCTTTAAGTTGCATTTCTAACTTTTTATGCTCCGAAAAGACTTTTCAGACTTAACAGAGTCCAAAAGTGCATTTTGTTGTCAAACACTTAGATTCTATTATTTCCTACATGTAATGCATCATAGAATACCAGACATTCAAGTTTCATTGTAATATAAGAGTATCTGATGCTCTCATTACGTTTTACTGCTTTAAAGTGCATTTCTAACTTTTTATGCCCCGAAAAGACTTTTCAGACTTAACAGAGTCCAAAAGTGCTTTTTGTTGTCAAACACTTAGATTCTTTGATTTTCTGCATGTAATGCATCATAGAATACCAGACATTCAAGTTGTACTTTAGTGTAAGAGTACCTGATGCTCTCATCACGTTTTAGACCTTTAAGTTGCATTTCTAACTTTTTATGCTCCGAAAAGACTTTTCAGACTTAACAGAGTCCAAAAGTGCATTTTGTTGTCAAACACTTAATTCTATGATTTCCTACATGTAATGCATCATAGAATACCAGACATTCAAGTTGTACTATAGTGTAAGAGTACCTGATGCTCTCATCACGTTTTAGACCTTTAAGTTGCATTTCTAACTTTTTATGCTCCGAAAAGACTTTTCAGACTTAACAGAGTCCAAAAGTGCATTTTGTTGTCAAACACTTAGATTCTATTATTTCCTACATGTAATGCATCATAGAATACCAGACATTCAAGTTTCATTGTAATATAAGAGTATCTGATGCTCTCATTACGTTTTACTGCTTTAAAGTGCATTTCTAACTTTTTATGCCCCGAAAAGACTTTTCAGACTTAACAGAGTCCAAAAGTGCTTTTTGTTGTCAAACACTTAGATTCTTTGATTTTCTGCATGTAATGCATCATAGAATACCAGATATTCAAGTTGTACTATAGTGTAAGAGTACCTGATGCTCTCATCACGTTTTAGACCTTTAAGTTGCATTTCTAACTTTTTATGCTCCGAAAAGACTTTTCAGACTTAACAGAGTCCAAAAGTGCATTTTGTTGTCAAACACTTAGATTCTTTGATTTTCTGCATGTAATGCATCATAGAATACCAGATATTCAAGTTGTACTATAGTGTAAGAGTACCTGATGCTCTCATCACGTTTTAGACCTTTAAGTTGCATTTCTAACTTTTTATGCTCCGAAAAGACTTTTCAGACTTAACAGAGTCCAAAAGTTCATTTTGTTGTCAAACACTTAGATTCTTTAATTTTCTGCATGTAATGCATCATAGAATACCAGATATTCAAGTTGTACTATAGTGTAAGAGTATCTGATGCTCTCATTACGTTTTACTGCTTTAAAGTGCATTTCTAACTTTTTATGCCCCGAAAAGACTTTTCAGACTTAACAGAGTCCAAAAGTGCTTTTTGTTGTCAAACACTTAGATTCTTTGATTTTCTGCATGTAATGCATCATAGAATACCAGACATTCAAGTTGTACTATAGTGTAAGAGTACCTGATGCTCTCATCACGTTTTAGTGCTTTAAGTTGCATTTCTAACTTTTTATGCTCCGAAAAGACTTTTCAGCCTTAACAGAGTCCAAAAGTGCATTTTGTTGTCAAACACTTAGATTCTATGATTTCCTACATGTAATGCATCATAGAATACCAGACATTCAAGTTTCATTGTAATATAAGAGTACCTGATGCTCTCATCACGTTTTACTGCTTTAAAGTGCATTTCTAACTTTTTATGCCCCGAAAAGACTTTTCAGACTTAACAGAGTCCAAAAGTGCATTTTGTTGTCAAACACTTAGATTCTTTGATTTTCTGCATGTAATGCATCATAGAATACCAGACATTCAAGTTGTACTATAGTGTAAGAGTACCTGATGCTCTCATCACGTTTAAGACCTTTAAGTTGCATTTCTAACTTTTTATGCTCCGAAAAGACTTTTCAGACTTAATAGAGTCCAAAAGTGCCTTTTGTTGTCAAACACTTAGATTCTTTGATTTTCTGCATGTAATGCATCATAGAATACCAGACATTCAAGTTGTACTATAGTGTAAGAGTACCTGATGCTCTCATCACGTTTTAGTGCTTTAAGTTGCATTTCTAACTTTTTATGCTCCGAAAAGACTTTTCAGCCTTTACAGAGTCCAAAAGTGCATTTTGTTGTCAAACACTTAGATTCTATGATTTCCTACATGTAATGCATCATAGAATACCAGACATTCAAGTTTCATTTTAAAATAAGAGTACCTGATGCTCTCATTACGTTTTACTGCTTTAAAGTGCATTTCCAACTTTTATGCTCCGAAAAGACGTTTCAGCCTCAACAGAGTCCAAAAGTGCATTTTGTTGTCAAACACTTAGATTATGTGATTTCCTGCATTTAATGCATCATAGAATACCAGACATTCAAGTTGTACTATAGTGTAAGAGTACCTGATGCTCTCATCACGTTTTAGACCTTTAAGTTGCATTTCTAACTTTTTCTGCTCCGAAAAGACTTTTCAGCCTTAACAGAGTCCAAAAGTGCATTTTGTTGTCAAACACTTAGATTCTATGATTTCCTACATGTAATGCATCATAGAATACCAGACATTCAAGTTTCATTGTAATATAAGAGTACCTGATGCTCTCATTACGTTTTACTGCTTTAAAGTGCATTTCTAACTTTTTATGCCCCGAAAAGACTTTTCAGACTTAACAGAGTCCAAAAGTGCTTTTTGTTGTCAAACACTTAGATTCTTTGATTTTCTGCATGTAATGCATCATAGAATACCAGACATTCAAGTTGTACTATAGTGTAAGAGTACCTGATGCTCTCATCACGTTTTAGTGCTTTAAGTTGCATTTCTAACTTTTTATGCTCCGAAAAGACTTTTCAGCCTTAACAGAGTCCAAAAGTGCATTTTGTTGTCAAACACTTAGATTATATGATTTCCTGCATTTAATGCATCATATAATACCAGACATTCAAGTTTCATGGTAATATAAGAGTACCTGATGCTCTCATTACGTTTTACTGCTTTAAAGTGCATTTCCAACTTTTATGCTCCGAAAAGACGTTTCAGCCTCAACAGAGTCCAAAAGTGCATTTTGTTGTCAAACACTTAGATTATATGATTTCCTGCATTTAATGCATCATAGAATACCAGACATTCAAGTTGTACTATAGTGTAAGAGTACCTGATGCTCTCATCACGTTTTAGACCTTTAAGTTGCATTTATAACTTTTTATGCTCCGAAAAGACTTTTCAGACTTAACAGAGTCCAAAAGTGCATTTTGTTGTCAAACACTTAGATTCTATGATTTCCTACATGTAATGCATCATAGAATACCAGACATTCAAGTTTCATTGTAATATAAGAGTACTTGATGCTCTCATTACGTTTTACTGCTTTAAAGTGCATTTCTAACTTTTTATGCCTCGAAAAGACTTTTCAGACTTAACAGAGTCCAAAAGTGCATTTTGTTGTCAAACACTTAGATTCTTTGATTTTCTGCATGTAATGCATCATAGAATACCAGACATTCAAGTTGTACTATAGTGTAAGAGTACCTGATGCTCTCATCACGTTTTAGACCTTTAAGTTGCATTTCTAACTTTTTATGCTCCGAAAAGACTTTTCAGACTTAATAGAGTCCAAAAGTGCCTTTTGTTGTCAAACACTTAGATTCTTTGATTTTCTGCATGTAATGCATCATAGAATACCAGACATTCAAGTTGTACTATAGTGTAAGAGTACCTGATGCTCTCATCACGTTTTAGTGCTTTAAGTTGCATTTCTAACTTTTTATGCTCCGAAAAGACTTTTCAGCCTTAACAGAGTCCAAAAGTGCATTTTGTTGTCAAACACTTAGATTCTATGATTTCCTACATGTAATGCATCATAGAATACCAGACATTCAAGTTTCATTGTAATATAAGAGTACCTGATGCTCTCATTACGTTTTACTGCTTTAAAGTGCATTTCTAACTTTTTATGCCCCGAAAAGACTTTTCAGACTTAACAGAGTCCAAAAGTGCATTTTGTTTTTAAACACTTAGATTGTATGATTTCCTGCATTTAATGCATCATAGAATACCAGACATTCAAGTTTCATTTTAAAATAAGAGTGCCTGATGCTCTCATTACGTTTTACTGCTTTAAAGTGCATTTCCAACTTTTATGCTCCGAAAAGACGTTTCAGCCTCAACAGAGTCCAAAAGTGCATTTTGTTGTCAAACACTTAGATTATATGATTTCCTGCATTTAATGCATCATAGAATACCAGACATTCAAGTTGTACTATAGTGTAAGAGTACCTGATGCTCTCATCACGTTTTAGTGCTTTAAGTTGCATTTCTAACTTTTTATGCTCCGAAAAGACTTTTCAGCCTTAACAGAGTCCAAAGGTGCATTTTGTTGTCAAACACTTAGATTCTATTATTTCCTGCATTTAATGCATCATACAATACCAGACATTCAAGTTTCATGGTAATATAAGAGTACCTGGTGCTCTCATCACGTTTTAGACCTTTAAGTTGCATTTCTAACTTTTTATGCTCCGAAAAGACTTTTCAGACTTAACAGAGTCCAAAAGTGCATTTTGTTGTCAAACACTTAGATTCTTTGATTTTCTGCATGTAATGCATCATAGAATACCAGATATTCAAGTTGTACTATAGTGTAAGAGTACCTGATGCTCTCATCACGTTTTAGACCTTTAAGTTGCATTTCTAACTTTTTATGCTCCGAAAAGACTTTTCAGACTTAACAGAGTCCAAAAGTGCATTTTGTTGTCAAACACTTAGATTCTATTATTTCCTACATGTAATGCATCATAGAATACCAGACATTCAAGTTTCATTGTAATATAAGAGTATCTGATGCTCTCATTACGTTTTACTGCTTTAAAGTGCATTTCTAACTTTTTATGCCCCGAAAAGACTTTTCAGACTTAACAGAGTCCAAAAGTGCATTTTGTTGTCAAACACTTAGATTCTATGATTTCCTACATGTAATGCATCATAGAATACCAGACATTCAAGTTTCATTGTAATATAAGAGTACCTGATGCTCTCATTACGTTTTACTGCTTTAAAGTGCATTTCTAACTTTTTATGCCCCGAAAAGACTTTTCAGACTTAACAGAGTCCAAAAGTGCATTTTGTTGTCAAACACTTAGATTCTTTGATTTTCTGCATGTAATGCATCATAGAATACCAGACATTCAAGTTGTACTATAGTGTAAGAGTACCTGATGCTCTCATCACGTTTTAGACCTTTAAGTTGCATTTCTAACTTTTTATGCTCCGAAAAGACTTTTCAGTCTTAACAGAGTCCAAAAGTGCATTTTGTTGTCAAACACTTAGATTATATGATTTCCTGCATTTAATGCATCATAGAATACCAGACATTCAAGTTTCATGGTAATATAAGAGTACCTGGTGCTCTCATTACGTTTTACTGCTTTAAAGTGCATTTCCAACTTTTATGCTCCGAAAAGACGTTTCAGCCTCAACAGAGTCCAAAAGTGCATTTTGTTGTCAAACACTTAGATTCTATGATTTCCTACATGTAATGCATCATAGAATACCAGACATTCAAGTTTCATTGTAATATAAGAGTACCTGATGCTCTCATTACGTTTTACTGCTTTAAAGTGCATTTCTAACTTTTTATGCCCCGAAAAGACTTTTCAGACTTAACAGAGTCCAAAAGTGCATTTTGTTGTCAAACACTTAGATTCTTTGATTTTCTGCATGTAATGCATCATAGAATACCAGACATTCAAGTTGTACTATAGTGTAAGAGTACCTGATGCTCTCATCACGTTTTAGACCTTTAAGTTGCATTTCTAACTTTTTATGCTCCGAAAAGACTTTTCAGTCTTAACAGAGTCCAAAAGTGCATTTTGTTGTCAAACACTTAGATTATATGATTTCCTGCATTTAATGCATCATAGAATACCAGACATTCAAGTTTCATGGTAATATAAGAGTACCTGGTGCTCTCATTACGTTTTACTGCTTTAAAGTGCATTTCCAACTTTTATGCTCCGAAAAGACGTTTCAGCCTCAACAGAGTCCAAAAGTGCATTTTGTTGTCAAACACTTAGATTCTATGATTTCCTACATGTAATGCATCATAGAATACCAGACATTCAAGTTTCATTGTAATATAAGAGTACCTGATGCTCTCATTACGTTTTACTGCTTTAAAGTGCATTTCTAACTTTTTATGCCCCGAAAAGACTTTTCAGACTTAACAGAGTCCAAAAGTGCTTTTTGTTGTCAAACACTTAGATTCTTTGATTTTCTGCATGTAATGCATCATAGAATACCAGACATTCAAGTTGTACTATAGTGTAAGAGTACCTGATGCTCTCATCACGTTTTAGTGCTTTAAGTTGCATTTCTAACTTTTTATGCTCCGAAAAGACTTTTCAGCCTTAACAGAGTCCAAAAGTGCATTTTGTTGTCAAACACTTAGATTATATGATTTCCTGCATTTAATGCATCATAGAATACCAGACATTCAAGTTGTACTATAGTGTAAGAGTACCTGATGCTCTCATCACGTTTTAGACCTTTAAGTTGCATTTCTAACTTTTTATGCTCCGAAAAGACTTTTCAGCCTTAACAGAGTCCAAAAGTGCATTTTGTTTTTAAACACTTAGATTCTATGATTTCCTACATGTAATGCATCATAGAATACCAGACATTCAAGTTTCATTGTAATATAAGAGTACCTGATGCTCTCATTACGTTTTACTGCTTTAAAGTGCATTTCTAACTTTTTATGCCCCGAAAAGACTTTTCAGACTTAACAGAGTCCAAAAGTGCATTTTGTTGTCAAACACTTAGATTCTTTGATTTTCTGCATGTAATGCATCATAGAATACCAGACATTCAAGTTGTACTATAGTGTAAGAGTACCTGATGCTCCCATTACGTTTTAGACCTTTAAGTTGCATTTCTAACTTTTTAAGCTCCGAAAAGACTTTTCAGACTTAACAGAGTCCAAAAGTGCATTTTGTTGTCAAACACTTAGATTCTATGATTTCCTACATGTAATGCATCATAGAATACCAGACATTCAAGTTTCATTGTAATATAAGAGTACCTGATGCTCTCATTACGTTTTACTGCTTTAAAGTGCATTTCTAACTTTTTATGCCCCGAAAAGACTTTTCAGACTTAACAGAGTCCAAAACTGCATTTTGTTGTCAAACACTTAGATTCTTTGATTTTCTGCATGTAATGCATCATAGAATACCAGACATTCAAGTTGTACTATAGTGTAAGAGTACCTGATGCTCTCATCACGTTTTAGACCTTTAAGTTGCATTTCTAACTTTTTATGCTCCGAAAAGACTTTTCAGCGTTAACAGAGTCCAAAAGTGCATTTTGTTGTCAAACACTTAGATTCTATGATTTCCTACATGTAATGCATCATAGAATACCAGACATTCAAGTTTCATTTTAAAATAAGAGTACCTGATGCTCTCATTACGTTTTACTGCTTTAAAGTGCATTTCCAACTTTTATGCTCCGAAAAGACGTTTCAGCCTGAACAGAGTCCAAAAGTGCATTTTGTTGTCAAACACTTAGATTATATGATTTCCTGCATTTAATGCATCATAGAATACCAGACATTCAAGTTGTACTATAGTGTAAGAGTACCTAATGCTCTCATCACGTTTTAGACCTTTAAGTTGCATTTCTAACTTTTATGCTCCGAAAAGACGTTTCAGCCTCAACAGAGTCCAAAAGTGCATTTTGTTGTCAAACACTTAGATTATATGATTTCCTGCATTTAATGCATCATAGAATACCAGACATATAAGTTGTACTATAGTGTAAGAGTACTTGATGCTCTCATCACGTTTTAGACCTTTAAGTTACATTTTTACATTTTTATGCTCCGAAAAGACTTTTCAGACTTAACAGAGTCCAAAAGTGCATTTTGTTGTCAAACACTTAGATTCTATGATTTCCTACATGTAATGCATCATAGAATACCAGACATTCAAGTTTCATTGTAATATAAGAGTACCTGATGCTCTCATTACGTATTACTGCTTTAAAGTGCATTTCTAACTTTTTATGCCCCGAAAAGACTTTTCAGACTTAACAGAGTCCAAAAGTGCATTTTGTTGTCAAACACTTAGATTCTATGATTTCCTACATGTAATGCATCATAGAATACCAGACATTCAAGTTTCATTGTAATATAAGAGTACCTGATGCTCTCATTACGTTTTACTGCTTTAAAGTGCATTTCTAACTTTTTATGCCCCGAAAAGACTTTTCAGACTTAACAGAGTCCAAAAGTGCATTTTGTTGTCAAACACTTAGATTCTTTGATTTTCTGCATGTAATGCATCATAGAATACCAGACATTCAAGTTGTACTATAGTGTAAGAGTACCTGATGCTCTCATCACGTTTTAGACCTTTAAGTTGCATTTCTAACTTTTTATGCTCCGAAAAGACTTTTCAGACTTAACAGAGTCCAAAAGTGCATTTTGTTGTCAAACACTTAGATTCTATTATTTCCTACATGTAATGCATCATAGAATACCAGACATTCAAGTTTCATTGTAATATAAGAGTATCTGATGCTCTCATTACGTTTTACTGCTTTAAAGTGCATTTCTAACTTTTTATGCCCCGAAAAGACTTTTCAGACTTAACAGAGTCCAAAAGTGCATTTTGTTGTCAAACACTTAGATTCTATGATTTCCTACATGTAATGCATCATAGAATACCAGACATTCAAGTTTCATTGTAATATAAGAGTACCTGATGCTCTCATTACGTTTTACTGCTTTAAAGTGCATTTCTAACTTTTTATGCCCCGAAAAGACTTTTCAGACTTAACAGAGTCCAAAAGTGCATTTTGTTGTCAAACACTTAGATTCTTTGATTTTCTGCATGTAATGCATCATAGAATACCAGACATTCAAGTTGTACTATAGTGTAAGAGTACCTGATGCTCTCATCACGTTTTAGACCTTTAAGTTGCATTTCTAACTTTTTATGCTCCGAAAAGACTTTTCAGTCTTAACAGAGTCCAAAAGTGCATTTTGTTGTCAAACACTTAGATTATATGATTTCCTGCATTTAATGCATCATAGAATACCAGACATTCAAGTTTCATGGTAATATAAGAGTACCTGGTGCTCTCATTACGTTTTACTGCTTTAAAGTGCATTTCCAACTTTTATGCTCCGAAAAGACGTTTCAGCCTCAACAGTCCAAAAGTGCATTTTGTTGTCAAACACTTAGATTATATGATTTCCTGCATTTAATGCATCATAGAATACCAGACATATAAGTTGTACTATAGTGTAAGAGTACCTGATGCTCTCATCACGTTTTAGACCTTTAAGTTACATTTTTAACTTTTTATGCTCCGAAAAGACTTTTCAGACTTAACAGAGTCCAAAAGTGCATTTTGTTGTCAAACACTTAGATTCTATGATTTCCTAAATGTAATGCATCATAGAATACCAGACATTCAAGTTTCATTGTAATATAAGAGTACCTGATGCTCTCATTACGTTTTACTGCTTTAAAGTGCATTTCTAACTTTTTATGCCCCGAAAAGACTTTTCAGACTTAACAGAGTCCAAAAGTGCTTTTTGTTGTCAAACACTTAGATTCTTTGATTTTCTGCATGTAATGCATCATAGAATACCAGACATTCAAGTTGTACTATAGTGTAAGAGTACCTGATGCTCTCATCACGTTTTAGTGCTTTAAGTTGCATTTCTAACTTTTTATGCTCCGAAAAGACGTTTCAGCCTCAACAGAGTCCGAAAGTGCATTTTGTTGTCGAACACTTAGATTCTATGATTTCCTGCATTTAATGCATCATAGATCACCAGACATTCAAGTTGTACTATAGTGTAAGAGTACCTGATGCTCTCATCACGTTTTACTGCTTTAAGTTGCATTTCCAACTTTTATGCTCCGAAAAGACGTTTCAGCCTCAACAGAGTCCGAAAGTGCATTTTGTTGTCGAACACTTAGATTCTATGATTTCCTGCATTTAATGCATCATAGAATACCAGAAATTCAAGTTGTTTCATAGTGTAAGAGTACCTGATGCTCTCATCACGTTTTACTGCTTTAAATTGCATTTCCAACTTTTATGCTCCGAAAAGACGTTTCAGGCTCAACAGAGTCCAAAAGTGCATTTTGTTGTCGAACACTTAGATTCTATGATTTCCTGCATTTAATGCATCATAGAATACCAGAAATTCAAGTTGTTTTATAGTGTAAGAGTACCTGATGCTCTCATCACGTTTTACTGCTTTAAGTTGCATTTCCAACTTTTATGCTCCGAAACGACGTTTCAGGCTCAACAGAGTCCGAAAGTGCATTTTGTTGTCGAACACTTAGATTCTATGATTTCCGGCATTTAATGCATCATAGACTAACAGACATTCAAGTTGTACTATAGTGTAAGAGTACCTGATGCTCTCATCACGTTTTACTGCTTTAAGTTGCATTTCCAACTTTTATGCTCCGAAAAGACGTTTCAGCCTCAACAGAGTCCGAAAGTGCATTTTGTTGTCGAACACTTAGATTCTATGATTTCCGGCATTTAATGCATCATAGACTAACAGACATTCAAGTTGTACTATAGTGTAAGAGTACCTGATGCTCTCATCACGTTTTACTGCTTTAAGTTGGATTTCCAACTTTTATGCTCCGAAAAGACGTTTCAGGCTCAACAGAGTCCAAAAGTGCATTTTGTTGTCGAACACTTAGATTCTATGATTTCCAGCATTTAATGCATCATAGACTAACAGACATTCAAGTTGTACTATAGTAGAAGAGTACGTGATGCTCTCATCACGTTTTACTGCTTTAAGTTGCATTTCCAACTTTTATGCTCCGAAAAGACGTTTCAGGCTCAACAGAGTCCAAAAGTGCATTTTGTTGTCGAACACTTAGATTCTATGATTTCCTGCATTTAATGCATCATAGAATACCAGAAATTCAAGTTGTTTCATAGTGTAAGAGTACCTGATGCTCTCATCACGTTTTACTGCTTTAAGTTGCATTTCCAACTTTTATGCTCCGAAAAGACGTTTCAGCCTCAACAGAGTCCGAAAGTGCATTTTGTTGTCGAACACTTAGATTCTATGATTTCCAGCATTTAATGCATCATAGATCACCAGACATTCAAGTTGTACTATAGTGTAAGAGTACCTGATGCTCTCATCACGTTTTACAGCTTTAAGTTGCATTTCCAACTTGTATGCTCCGAAAAGACGTTTCAGCCTCAACAGAGTCGGAAAGTGCTTTTTGTTGTCGAACACATAGATTCTATGATTTCCGGCATTTAATGCATCATAGACTAACAGACATTCAAGTTGTACTTTAGTAGAAGAGTACCTGATGCTCTCATCACGTTTTACAGCTTTAAGTTGCATTTCCAACTTTTATGCTCCGGAAAGACGTTTCAGCCTCAACAGAGTCCGAAAGTGCATTTTGTTGTCGAACACTTAGATTCTATGATTTCCGGCATTTAATGCATCATAGACTAACAGACATTCAAGTTTGTACTATAGTGTAAGAGTACCTGATGCTCTCATCACGTTTTACTGCTTTAAGTTGCATTTCCAACTTTTATGCTCCGAAAAGACGTTTCAGGCTCAACAGAGTCCGAAAGTGCATTTTGTTGTCGAACACTTAGATTCTATGATTTCCGGCATTTAATGCATCATAGACTAACAGACATTAAAAGTTGTACTATAGTGTAAGAGTACCTGATGCTCTCATCACGTTTTACTGCTTTAAGTTGCATTTCCAACTTTTATGCTCCGAAAAGACGTTTCAGCCTCAACAGAGTCCGAAAGTGCATTTTGTTGTCGAACACTTAGATTCTATGATTTCCAGCATTTAATGCATCATAGATCACCAGACATTCAAGTTGTACTATAGTGTAAGAGTACCTGATGCTCTCATCACGTTTTACTGCTTTAAGTTGCATTTCCAACTTTTATGCTCCGAAAAGACGTTTCAGCCTCAACAGAGTCCGAAAGTGCATTTTGTTGTCGAACACTTAGATTCTATGATTTCCGGCATTAATGCATCATAGACTAACAGACATTCAAGTTGTACTTTAGTAGAAGAGTACCTGATGCTCTCATCACGTTTTACTGCTTTAAGTTGCATTTCCAACTTTTATGATCCGAAACGACGTTTCAGGCTCAACAGAGTCCGAAAGTGCATTTTGTTGTCGAACACTTAGATTCTATGATTTCCTGCATTTAATGCATCATAGAATACCAGAAATTCAAGTTGTTTCATAGTGTAAGAGTACCTGATGCTCTCATCACGTTTTACTGCTTTAAGTTGCATTTCCAACTTTTATGCTCCGAAAAGACGTTTCAGCCTCAACAGAGTCCGAAAGTGCATTTTGTTGTCGAACACTTAGATTCTATGATTTCCGGCATTTAATGCATCATAGACTAACAGACATTAAAAGTTGTACTATAGTGTAAGAGTACCTGATGCTCTCATCACGTTTTACTGCTTTAAGTTGCATTTCCAACTTTTATGCTCCGAAAAGACGTTTCAGCCTCAACAGAGTCCGAAAGTGCATTTTGTTGTCGAACACTTAGATTCTATGATTTCCAGCATTTAATGCATCATAGATCACCAGACATTCAAGTTGTACTATAGTGTAAGAGTACCTGATGCTCTCATCACGTTTTACTGCTTTAAGTTGCATTTCCAACTTTTATGCTCCGAAAAGACGTTTCAGCCTCAACAGAGTCCGAAAGTGCATTTTGTTGTCGAACACTTAGATTCTATGATTTCCGGCATTAATGCATCATAGACTAACAGACATTCAAGTTGTACTTTAGTAGAAGAGTACCTGATGCTCTCATCACGTTTTACTGCTTTAAGTTGCATTTCCAACTTTTATGATCCGAAACGACGTTTCAGGCTCAACAGAGTCCGAAAGTGCATTTTGTTGTCGAACACTTAGATTCTATGATTTCCTGCATTTAATGCATCATAGAATACCAGAAATTCAAGTTGTTTCATAGTGTAAGAGTACCTGATGCTCTCATCACGTTTTACTGCTTTAAGTTGCATTTCCAACTTTTATGCTCCGAAAAGACGTTTCAGCCTCAACAGAGTCCGAAAGTGCATTTTGTTGTCGAACACTTAGATTCTATGATTTCCGGCATTTAATGCATCATAGACTAACAGACATTCAAGTTGTACTTTAGTAGAAGAGTACCTGATGCTCTCATCACGTTTTACTGCTTTAAGTTGCATTTCCAACTTTTATGCTCCGAAAAGACGTTTCAGGCTCAACAGAGTCCAAAAGTGCATTTTGTTGTCGAACACTTAGATTCTATGATTTCCTGCATTTAATGCATCATAGATCACCAGACATTCAAGTTGTACTATAGTGTAAGAGTACCTGATGCTCTCATCACGTTTTACTGCTTTAAGTTGCATTTCCAACTTTTATGCTCCGAAAAGACGTTTCAGCCTCAACAGAGTCCGAAAGTGCATTTTGTTGTCGAACACTTAGATTCTATGATTTCCGGGATTTAATGCATCATAGACTAACAGACATTCAAGTTGTACTTTAGTAGAAGAGTACCTGATGCTCTCATCACGTTTTACTGCTTTAAGTTGCATTTCCAACTTTTATGCTCCGAAACGACGTTTCAGGCTCAACAGAGTCCGAAAGTGCATTTTGTTGTCGAACACTTAGATTCTATGATTTCCTGCATTTAATGCATCATAGAATACCAGAAATTCAAGTTGTTTCATAGTGTAAGAGTACCTGATGCTCTCATCACGTTTTATTGCTTTAAGTTTCATTTCCAACTTTTATGCTCCGAAAAGACGTTTCAGCCTCAACAGAGTCCGAAAGTGCATTTTGTTGTCGAACACTTAGATTCTATGATTTCCGGCATTAATGCATCATAGACTAACAGACATTCAAGTTGTACTTTAGTAGAAGAGTACCTGATGCTCTCATCACGTTTTACTGCTTTAAGTTGCATTTCCAACTTTTATGCTCCGAAACGACGTTTCAGGCTCAACAGAGTCCGAAAGTGCATTTTGTTGTCGAACACTTAGATTCTATGATTTCCTGCATTTAATGCATCATAGAATACCAGAAATTCAAGTTGTTTCATAGTGTAAGAGTCCCTGATGCTCTCATCACGTTTTACTGCTTTAAGTTGCATTTCCAACTTTTATGCTCCGAAAAGACGTTTCAGCCTCAACAGAGTCCGAAAGTGCATTTTGTTGTCGAACACTTAGATTATATGATTTCCTGCATTTAATGCATCATAGAATACCAGATATTCAAGTTGTACTATAGTGTAAGAGTACCTGATGCTCTCATCACGTTTTAGACCTTTAAGTTGCATTTCTAACTTTTTATGCTCCGAAAAGACTTTTCAGACTTAACAGAGTCCAAAAGTGCATTTTGTTGTCAAACACTTAGATTCTATGATTTCCTACATGTAATGCATCATAGAATACCAGACATTCAAGTTTCATTGTAATATAAGAGTACCTGATGCTCTCATTACGTTTTACTGCTTTAAAGTGCATTTCTAACTTTTTATGCCCCGAAAAGACGTTTCAGCCTCAACAGAGTCCGAAAGTGCATTTTGTTGTCGAACACTTAGATTCTATGATTTCCGGCATTTAATGCAACATAGACTAACAGACATTCAAGTTGTACTATAGTGTAAGAGTACCTGATGCTCTCATCACGTTTTACTGCTTTAAGTTGCATTTCCAACTTTTATGCTCCGAAAAGACGTTTCAGCCTCAACAGAGTCCGAAAGTGCATTTTGTTGTCGAACACTTAGATTCTATGATTTCCAGCATTTAATGCATCATAGACTAACAGACATTCAAGTTGTACTATAGTAGAAGAGTACGTGATGCTCTCATCACGTTTTACTGCTTTAAGTTGCATTTCCAACTTTTATGCTCCGAAAAGACGTTTCAGCCTCAACAGAGTCCAAAAGTGCATTTTGTTGTCAAACACTTAGATTCTTTGATTTTCTGCATGTAATGCATCATAGAATACCAGACATTCAAGTTGTACTATAGTGTAAGAGTACCTGATGCTCTCATCACGTTTTAGACCTTTAAGTTGCATTTCTAACTTTTTATGCTCCGAAAAGACTTTTCAGTCTTAACAGAGTCCAAAAGTGCATTTTGTTGTCAAACACTTAGATTATATGATTTCCTGCATTTAATGCATCATAGAATACCAGACATTCAAGTTTCATGGTAATATAAGAGTACCTGGTGCTCTCATTACGTTTTACTGCTTTAAAGTGCATTTCCAACTTTTATGCTCCGAAAAGACGTTTCAGCCTCAACAGTCCAAAAGTGCATTTTGTTGTCAAACACTTAGATTCTATGATTTCCTGCATTTAATGCATCATAGAATACCAGAAATTCAAGTTGTTTTATAGTGTAAGAGTACCTGATGCTCTCATCACGTTTTACTGCTTTAAGTTGCATTTCCAACTTTTATGCTCCGAAAAGACGTTTCAGCCTCAACAGAGTCCGAAAGTGCATTTTGTTGTCGAACACTTAGATTCTATGATTTCCTGCATTTAATGCATCATAGAATACCAGAAATTCAAGTTGTTTCATAGTGTAAGAGTACCTGATGCTCTCATCACGTTTTACTGCTTTAAATTGCATTTCCAACTTTTATGCTCCGAAAAGACGTTTCAGCCTCAACAGAGTCCGAAAGTGCATTTTGTTGTCGAACACTTAGATTCTATGATTTCCTGCATTTAATGCATCATAGACTAACAGACATTCAAGTTGTACTATAGTAGAAGAGTACCTGATGCTCTCATCACGTTTTACTGCTTTAAGTTGCATTTCCAACTTGTATGCTCCGAAAAGACGTTTCAGCCTCAACAGAGTCCGAAAGTGCATTTTGTTGTCGAACACTTAGATTCTATGATTTCCGGGATTTAATGCATCATAGACTAACAGACATTCAAGTTGTACTTTAGTAGAAGAGTACCTGATGCTCTCATCACGTTTTACTGCTTTAAGTTGCATTTCCAACTTTTATGCTCCGAAAAGACGTTTCAGCCTCAACAGAGTCCGAAAGTGCATTTTGTTGTCGAACACTTAGATTCTATGATTTACAGCATTTAATGCATCATAGATCACCAGACATTCAAGTTGTACTATAGTGTCAGAGTACCTGATGCTCTTATCACGTTTTACTGCTTTAAGTTGCATTTCCAACTTTTATGCTCCGAAAAGACGTTTCAGCCTCACCAGAGTCCGAAAGTGCATTTTGTTGTCGAACACTTAGATTCTATGATTTCCAGCATTTAATGCATCATAGACTAACAGACATTCAAGTTGTACTATAGTAGAAGAGTACGTGATGCTCTCATCACGTTTTACTGCTTTAAGTTGCATTTCCAACTTTTATGCTCCGAAAAGACGTTTCAGCCTCAACAGAGTCCGAAAGTGCATTTTGTTGTCGAACACTTAGATTCTATGATTTCCGGCATTTAATGCATCATAGACTAACAGACATTCAAGTTGTACTATAGTGTAAGAGTACCTGATGCTCTCATCACGTTTTACTGCTTTAAGTTGCATTTCCAACTTTTATGCTCCGAAAAGACGTTTCAGCCTCAACAGAGTCCGAAAGTGCATTTTGTTGTCGAACACTTAGATTCTATGATTTCCAGCATTTAATGCATCATAGACTAACAGACATTCAAGTTGTACTATAGTAGAAGAGTACGTGATGCTCTCATCACGTTTTACTGCTTTAAGTTGCATTTCCAACTTTTATGCTCCGAAAAGACGTTTCAGGCTCAACAGAGTCCGAAAGTGCATTTTGTTGTCGAACACTTAGATTCTATGATTTCCGGCATTTAATGCATCATAGACTAACAGACATTCAAGTTGTACTATAGTGTAAGAGTACCTGATGCTCTCATCACGTTTTACTGCTTTAAGTTGCATTTCCAACTTTTATGCTCCGAAAAGACGTTTCAGCCTCAACAGAGTCCGAAAGTGCATTTTGTTGTCGAACACTTAGATTCTATGATTTCCGGCATTTAATGCATCATAGACTAACAGACATTCAAGTTGTACTATAGTGTAAGAGTACCTGATGCTCTCATCACGTTTTACTGCTTTAAGTTGCATTTCCAACTTTTATGCTCCGAAAAGACGTTTTAGGCTCAACAGAGTCCAAAAGTGCATTTTGTTGTCGAACACTTAGATTCTATGATTTCTTGAATTTAATGCATCATAGAATACCAGAAATTCAAGTTGTTTCATAGTGTAAGAGTACCTGATGCTCTCATCACGTTTTACTGCTTTAAGTTGCATTTCCAACTGTTATGCTCCGAAAAGACGTTTCAGCCTCAACAGAGTCCGAAAGTGCATTTTGTTGTCGAACACTTAGATTCTATGATTTCCTGCATTTAATGCATCATAGAATACCAGAAATTCCAGTTGTTTCATAGTGTAAGAGTACCTGATGCTCTCATCACGTTTTACTGCTTTAAGTTGCATTTCCAACTTTTATGCTCCGAAAAGACGTTTCAGCCTCACCAGAGTCCGAAAGTGCATTTTGTTGTCGAACACTTAGATTCTATGATTTCCTGCATTTAATGCATCATAGAATACCAGAAATTCCAGTTGTTTCATAGTGTAAGAGTACCTGATGCTCTCATCACGTTTTACTGCTTTAAGTTGCATTTCCAACTTTTATGCTCCGAAAAGACGTTTCAGCCTCACCAGAGTCCGAAAGTGCATTTTGTTGTCGAACACTTAGATTCTATGATTTCCTGCATTTAATGCATCATAGAATACCAGAAATTCCAGTTGTTTCATAGTGTAAGAGTACCTGATGCTCTCATCACGTTTTACTGCTTTAAGTTGCATTTCCAACTTGTATGCTCCGAAAAGACGTTTCAGCCTCAACAGAGTCCGAAAGTGCATTTCGTTGTCGAACACTTAGATTCTATGATTTCCGGCATTTAATGCATCATAGACTAACAGACATTCAAGTTGTACTTTAGTAGAAGAGTACCTGATGCTCTTATCACGTTTTACTGCTTTAAGTTGCATTTCCAACTTTTATGCTCCGGAAAGACGTTTCAGCCTCAACAGAGTCCGAAAGTGCATTTTGTTGTCGAACACTTAGATTCTATGATTTCCGGCATTTAATGCATCATAGACTAACAGACATTCAAGTTGTACTATAGTGTAAGAGTACCTGATGCTCTCATCACGTTTTACTGCTTTAAGTTGCATTTCCAACTTTTATGCTCCGAAAAGACGTTTCAGGCTCAACAGAGTCCAAAAGTGCATTTTGTTGTCGAACACTTAGATTCTATGATTTCCTGCATTTAATGCATCATAGATCACCAGACATTCAAGTTGTACTATAGTGTAAGAGTACCTGATGCTCTCATCACGTTTTACTGCTTTAAGTTGCATTTCCAACTTTTATGCTCCGAAAAGACGTTTCAGCCTCAACAGAGTCCGAAAGTGCATTTTGTTGTCGAACACTTAGATTCTATGATTTCCGGGATTTAATGCATCATAGACTAACAGACATTCAAGTTGTACTTTAGTAGAAGAGTACCTGATGCTCTCATCACGTTTTACTGCTTTAAGTTGCATTTCCAACTTTTATGCTCCGAAACGACGTTTCAGGCTCAACAGAGTCCGAAAGTGCATTTTGTTGTCGAACACTTAGATTCTATGATTTCCTGCATTTAATGCATCATAGAATACCAGAAATTCAAGTTGTTTCATAGTGTAAGAGTCCCTGATGCTCTCATCACGTTTTACTGCTTTAAGTTGCATTTCCAACTTTTATGCTCCGAAAAGACGTTTCAGCCTCAACAGAGTCCGAAAGTGCATTTTGTTGTCGAACACTTAGATTCTATGATTTCCTGCATTTAATGCATCATAGAATACCAGAAATTCAAGTTGTTTCATAGTGTAAGAGTACCTGATGCTCTCATCACGTTTTACTGCTTTAAGTTGCATTTCCAACTTTTATGCTCCGAAAAGACGTTTCAGCCTCAACAGAGTCCGAAAGTGCATTTTGTTGTCGAACACTTAGATTCTATGATTTCCAGCATTTAATGCATCATAGATCACCAGCCATTCAAGTTGTACTATAGTGTAAGAGTACCTGATGCTCTCATCACGTTTTACTGCTTTAAGTTGCATTTCCAACTTGTATGCTCCGAAAAGACGTTTCAGCCTCAACAGAGTCCGAAAGTGCATTTTGTTGTCGAACACTTAGATTCTATGATTTCCGGCATTTAATGCATCATAGACTAACAGACATTCAAGTTGTACTTTAGTAGAAGAGTACCTGATGCTCTCATCACGTTTTACTGCTTTAAGTTGCATTTCCAACTTTTATGCTCCGGAAAGACGTTTCAGCCTCAACAGAGTCCGAAAGTGCATTTTGTTGTCGAACACTTAGATTCTATGATTTCCTGCATTAAATGCATCATAGAATACCAGAAATTCAAGTTGTTTTATAGTGTAAGAGTACCTGATGCTCTCATCACGTTTTACTGCTTTAAGTTGCATTTCCAACTTTTATGCTCCGAAACGACGTTTCAGGCTCAACAGAGTCCGAAAGTGCATTTTGTTGTCGAACACTTAGATTCTATGATTTTCTGCATTCAATGCATCATAGAATACCAGAAATTCAAGTTGTTTCATAGTGTAAGAGTACCTGATGCTCTCATCACGTTTTATTGCTTTAAGTTTCATTTCCAACTTTTATGCTCCGAAAAGACGTTTCAGCCTCAACAGAGTCCGAAAGTGCATTTTGTTGTCGAACACTTAGATTCTATGATTTCCGGCATTTAATGCATCATAGACTAACAGACATTCAAGTTGTACTATAGTAGAAGAGTACCTGATGCTCTCATCACGTTTTACTGCTTTAAGTTGCATTTCCAACTTTTATGCTCCGAAAAGACGTTTCAGGCTCAACAGATTCCAAAAGTGCATTTTGTTGTCGAACACTTAGATTCTATGATTTCCTGCATTTAATGCATCATAGAATACCAGAAATTCAAGTTGTTTCATAGTGTAAGAGTACCTGATGCTCTCATCACGTTTTATTGCTTTAAGTTTCATTTCCAACTTTTATGCTCCGAAAAGACGTTTCAGCCTCAACAGAGTCCGAAAGTGCATTTTGTTGTCGAACACTTAGATTCTATGATTTACAGCATTTAATGCATCATAGATCACCAGACATTCAAGTTGTACTATAGTGTAAGAGTACCTGATGCTCTCATCACGTTTTACTGCTTTAAGTTGCATTTCCAACTTTTATGCTCCGAAAAGACGTTTCAGCCTCAACAGAGTCCGAAAGTGCATTTTGTTGTCGAACACTTAGATTCTATGATTTCCGGCATTTAATGCATCATAGACTAACAGACATTCAAGTTGTACTTTAGTAGAAGAGTACCTGATGCTCTCATCACGTTTTACTGCTTTAAGTTGCATTTCCAACTTTTATGCTCCGAAAAGACGTTTCAGCCTCAACAGAGTCCGAAAGTGCATTTTGTTGTCGAACACTTAGATTCTATGATTTCCTGCATTTAATGCATCATAGAATACCAGAAATTCAAGTTGTTTCATATTGTAAGAGTACCTGATACTCTCATCACGTTTTACTGCTTTAAGTTGCATTTCCAACTTTTATGCTCCGAAAAGACGTTTCAGGCTCAACAGAGTCCGAAAGTGCATTTTGTTGTCGAACACTTAGATTCTATGATTTCCGGCATTTAATGCATCATAGACGAACAGACATTCAAGTTGTACTTTAGTAGAAGAGTACCTGATGCTCTCATCACGTTTTACTGCTTTAAGTTGCATTTCCAACTTTTATGCTCCGAAAAGACGTTTCAGCCTCAACAGAGTCCGAAAGTGCATTTTGTTGTCGAACACTTAGATTCTATGATTTCCTGCATTTAATGCATCATAGAATACCAGAAATTCAAGTTGTTTCATAGTGTAAGAGTACCTGATGCTCTCATCACGTTTTACTGCTTTAAGTTGCATTTCCAACTTTTATGCTCCGAAAAGACGTTTTAGCCTCAACAGAGTCCGAAAGTGCATTTTGTTGTCGAACACTTAGATTCTATGATTTCCAGCATTTAATGCATCATAGATCACCAGACATTCAAGTTGTACTATAGTGTAAGAGTACCTGATGCTCTCATCACGTTTTACTGCTTTAAGTTGCATTTCCAACTTTTATGCTCCGAAAAGACGTTTCAGCCTCAACAGAGTCCGAAAGTGCATTTTGTTGTCGAACACTTAGATTCTATGATTTCCGGCATTTAATGCATCATAGACTAACAGACATTCAAGTTGTACTTTAGTAGAAGAGTACCTGATGCTCTCATCACGTTTTACTGCTTTAAGTTGCATTTCCAACTTTTATGCTCCGAAAAGACGTTTCAGGCTCAACAGAGTCCAAAAGTGCATTTTGTTGTCGAACACTTAGATTCTATGATTTCCTGCATTTAATGCATCATAGAATACCAGAAATTCAAGTTGTTTCATAGTGTAAGAGTACCTGATGCTCTCATCACGTTTTACTGCTTTAAGTTGCATTTCCAACTTTTATGCTCCGAAAAGACGTTTCAGCCTCAACAGAGTCCGAAAGTGCATTTTGTTGTCGAACACTTAGATTCTATGATTTCCTGCATTTAATGCATCATAGAATACCAGAAATTCAAGTTGTTTCATAGTGTAAGAGTACCTGATACTCTCATCACGTTTTACTGCTTTAAGTTGCATTTCCAACTTTTATGCTCCGAAAAGACGTTTCAGCCTTAACAGAGTCCGAAAGTGCATTTTGTTGTCGAACACTTAGATTCTATGATTTCCGGCATTTAATGCATCATAGATCATCAGACATTCAAGTTGTACTATAGTATAAGAGTACCTGATGCTCTCATCACGTTTTACTGCTTTAAGTTGCATTTCCAACTTTTATGCTCCGAAAAGACGTTTCAGCCTCAACAGAGTCCGAAAGTGCATTTTGTTGTCGAACACTTAGATTCTATGATTTCCTGCATTTAATGCATCATAGAATACCAGAAATTCAAGTTGTTTCATAGTGTAAGAGTACCTGATGCTCTCATCACGTTTTACTGCTTTAAATTGCATTTCCAACTTTTATGCTCCGAAAAGACGTTTCAGGCTCAACAGAGTCCAAAAGTGCATTTTGTTGTCGAACACTTAGATTCTATGATTTCCTGCATTTAATGCATCATAGAATACCAGAAATTCAAGTTGTTTCATATTGTAAGAGTACCTGATACTCTCATCACGTTTTACTGCTTTAAGTTGCATTTCCAACTTTTATGCTCCGAAAAGACGTTTCAGGCTCAACAGAGTCCGAAAGTGCATTTTGTTGTCGAACACTTAGATTCTATGATTTCCGGCATTTAATGCATCATAGACGAACAGACATTCAAGTTGTACTTTAGTAGAAGAGTACCTGATGCTCTCATCACGTTTTACTGCTTTAAGTTGCATTTCCAACTTTTATGCTCCGAAAAGACGTTTCAGCCTCAACAGAGTCCGAAAGTGCATTTTGTTGTCGAACACTTAGATTCTATGATTTCCTGCATTTAATGCATCATAGAATACCAGAAATTCAAGTTGTTTCATAGTGTAAGAGTACCTGATGCTCTCATCACGTTTTATTGCTTTAAGTTTCATTTCCAACTTTTATGCTCCGAAAAGACGTTTCAGCCTCAACAGAGTCCGAAAGTGCATTTTGTTGTCGAACACTTAGATTCTATGATTTACAGCATTTAATGCATCATAGATCACCAGACATTCAAGTTGTACTATAGTGTAAGAGTACCTGATGCTCTCATCACGTTTTACTGCTTTAAGTTGCATTTCCAACTTTTATGCTCCGAAAAGACGTTTCAGCCTCAACAGAGTCCGAAAGTGCATTTTGTTGTCGAACACTTAGATTCTATGATTTCCAGCATTTAATGCATCATAGACTAACAGACATTCAAGTTGTACTATAGTAGAAGAGTACGTGATGCTCTCATCACGTTTTACTGCTTTAAGTTGCATTTCCAACTTTTATGCTCCGAAAAGACGTTTCAGGCTCAACAGAGTCCAAAAGTGCATTTTGTTGTCGAACACTTAGATTCTATGATTTCCTGCATTTAATGCATCATAGAATACCAGAAATTCAAGTTGTTTCATAGTGTAAGAGTACCTGATGCTCTCATCACATTTTACTGCTTTAAGTTGCATTTCCAACTTTTATGCTCCGAAAAGACGTTTCAGCCTCAACAGAGTCCGAAAGTGCATTTTGTTGTCGAACACTTAGATTCTATGATTTCCTGCATTTAATGCATCATAGAATACCAGAAATTCAAGTTGTTTCATAGTGTAAGAGTACCTGATGCTCTCATCACGTTTTACTGCTTTAAATTGCATTTCCAACTTTTATGCTCCGAAAAGACGTTTCAGGCTCAACAGAGTCCAAAAGTGCATTTTGTTGTCGAACACTTAGATTCTATGATTTCCTGCATTTAATGCATCATAGAATACCAGAAATTCAAGTTGTTTCATATTGTAAGAGTACCTGATACTCTCATCACGTTTTACTGCTTTAAGTTGCATTTCCAACTTTTATGCTCCGAAAAGACGTTTCAGGCTCAACAGAGTCCGAAAGTGCATTTTGTTGTCGAACACTTAGATTCTATGATTTCCGGCATTTAATGCATCATAGACGAACAGACATTCAAGTTGTACTTTAGTAGAAGAGTACCTGATGCTCTCATCACGTTTTACTGCTTTAAGTTGCATTTCCAACTTTTATGCTCCGAAAAGACGTTTCAGCCTCAACAGAGTCCGAAAGTGCATTTTGTTGTCGAACACTTAGATTCTATGATTTCCTGCATTTAATGCATCATAGAATACCAGAAATTCAAGTTGTTTCATAGTGTAAGAGTACCTGATGCTCTCATCACGTTTTACTGCTTTAAGTTGCATTTCCAACTTTTATGCTCCGAAAAGACGTTTTAGCCTCAACAGAGTCCGAAAGTGCATTTTGTTGTCGAACACTTAGATTCTATGATTTCCAGCATTTAATGCATCATAGATCACCAGACATTCAAGTTGTACTATAGTGTAAGAGTACCTGATGCTCTCATCACGTTTTACTGCTTTAAGTTGCATTTCCAACTTTTATGCTCCGAAAAGACGTTTCAGCCTCAACAGAGTCCGAAAGTGCATTTTGTTGTCGAACACTTAGATTCTATGATTTCCTGCATTTAATGCATCATAGAATACCAGAAATTCAAGTTGTTTCATATTGTAAGAGTACCTGATACTCTCATCACGTTTTACTGCTTTAAGTTGCATTTCCAACTTTTATGCTCCGAAAAGACGTTTCAGGCTCAACAGATTCCAAAAGTGCATTTTGTTGTCGAACACTTAGATTCTATGATTTCCTGCATTTAATGCATCATAGAATACCAGAAATTCAAGTTGTTTCATAGTGTAAGAGTACCTGATGCTCTCATCACGTTTTATTGCTTTAAGTTTCATTTCCAACTTTTATGCTCCGAAAAGACGTTTCAGCCTCAACAGAGTCCGAAAGTGCATTTTGTTGTCGAACACTTAGATTCTATGATTTACAGCATTTAATGCATCATAGATCACCAGACATTCAAGTTGTACTATAGTAGAAGAGTACCTGATGCTCTCATCACGTTTTACTGCTTTAAGTTGCATTTCCAACTTTTATGCTCCGAAAAGACGTTTCAGGCTCAACAGAGTCCAAAAGTGCATTTTGTTGTCGAACACTTAGATTCTATGATTTCCTGCATTTAATGCATCATAGAATACCAGAAATTCAAGTTGTTTCATAGTGTAAGAGTACCTGATGCTCTCATCACGTTTTACTGCTTTAAGTTGCATTTCCAACTTTTATGCTCCGAAAAGACGTTTCAGCCTCAACAGAGTCCGAAAGTGCATTTTGTTGTCGAACACTTAGATTCTATGATTTCCTGCATTTAATGCATCATAGAATACCAGAAATTCAAGTTGTTTCATAGTGTAAGAGTACCTGATGCTCTCATCACGTTTTACTGCTTTAAATTGCATTTCCAACTTTTATGCTCCGAAAAGACGTTTCAGGCTCAACAGAGTCCAAAAGTGCATTTTGTTGTCGAACACTTAGATTCTATGATTTCCTGCATTTAATGCATCATAGAATACCAGAAATTCAAGTTGTTTCATATTGTAAGAGTACCTGATGCTCTCATCACGTTTTACTGCTTTAAGTTGCATTTCCAACTTTTATGCTCCGAAAAGACGTTTCAGGCTCAACAGAGTCCGAAAGTGCATTTTGTTGTCGAACACTTAGATTCTATGATTTCCGGCATTTAATGCATCATAGACGAACAGACATTCAAGTTGTACTTTAGTAGAAGAGTACCTGATGCTCTCATCACGTTTTACTGCTTTAAGTTGCATTTCCAACTTTTATGCTCCGAAAAGACGTTTCAGCCTCAACAGAGTCCGAAAGTGCATTTTGTTGTCGAACACTTAGATTCTATGATTTCCTGCATTTAATGCATCATAGAATACCAGAAATTCAAGTTGTTTCATAGTGTAAGAGTACCTGATGCTCTCATCACGTTTTACTGCTTTAAGTTGCATTTCCAACTTTTATGCTCCGAAAAGACGTTTTAGCCTCAACAGAGTCCGAAAGTGCATTTTGTTGTCGAACACTTAGATTCTATGATTTCCAGCATTTAATGCATCATAGATCACCAGATTGATCCTCCCGCTGTCCCCTGGGTCAAAAAGACCCGTGTACTCGGAAAGTGGTTGTCACTGGGGGGGGGGGGTTTATAGAAACCAGGGAGGACTCCTCCCTATAGATCCCCTTATTGTACCAATTTTCTCCCAGAAGCTGGCGGTTTAAGGTAGCCCACCAAGAGGCAGCCACTAAGGCGAATACGCACTGTGCAAAGGCACTGCAAACCATGCAAAACAATTTTATTGAATCCTCCTTTTAAGGAGGCACTCTAAGGCCAAGAAAGCTTAAAACAAGTCGCATGTAAAACAAAGCGTAAAACAAGTCACACGTGTACTAAGGTTCTAGAAGAAAAATAAACCTAAAAAAAAGGCACTCTGTGAATGGATTCTATTAAAAACAATATAAATATTCAATTTAAGTCACTGTGCAACAGAGCCCGTCCCCAAATGGGGTTATTTGAGCTACCGTGCACACAAAACACACCAAGTAGAAGAAGGCTGCAAACTTAATGGGCAACCGTCCCCTTACCTAGAGTAAAGAACATAAAAGGGATCTATGCAGCAAAGTTTCTGAAGAGAGTGGAATATAAAAGTGCACAACAAAGTGTTTTTAAAGAGAAACACGTAGTAAAATGGATCCTAGCCAGATCCCAATTCTCCTAACAACCCAGTAGGACTGATACAGTTGGGTTATTGTTGTTATAATATATCATGCAATCGTATGTATGTTTTTCTGTAACTACAAACGTTACATTGCTGTTGCTGAAAACTGCTGTAAAGTGATCAAACTGCTGTATTGATATTCTCTCTCTGGTGTTGTACTGTGATCAGCCCTCATTTTTTATTTGCGTTCAGCTACAGAAGCTTTGCTTGTTATAAACTGGACGAGCTCTTCAGTCTTTTTGATTATCATCTTTTCAATCAACTATTTTGTCACATTACAATAAAACATATCAAGTCAACACTTCTAGGTCACACTGAATTGTGTTTCATAAACTGTTGTCTGCATATTCTTATGATCATATTATAATCTGCATATACAGTAATATTAAAATAAAGTAATACTATGAACCACGTCTACATAACACTAATAATATTATCAGTTTTGTAGTCCATCTTCAAAACACTGTAGTTTCGCCGCTGCAGACAGACTGACGTCACTAACATGCGACTGCTGTCGCGTCATAACTACGTCTTTAGTGAAAGTGGAGTCTGATCCTTAAAACACCGTGGTTGTCTTCTCCTAACTCCTCATGAATTGTCCTTCCCATCTTTCCCTGAGCCCGTGACGTTTTCCATGGAGGTTGAGGAAAAGTGGTTAGGAATAAATGTTATCTCGAGATCTCGAATCTCGAAATACATGTTCATTATGTCATCCTTACTTTTCTTCAGCTCTTCAATTAGAGGCCAAAGCTCACTCTCTGACATGTACGTCTTCATCTGATCTCTTGCTTTGCGTACATTGAGCTTCCATTTCTCATACATGAAGAGCAGCCTTTTTTCCCTTTTCTTGGCTTCTTCACCTTGTAACGAAGGCATTTTCTCGTCAGTTTGTTGCAGATTATCTTGGTCGGTCAGACTTTGCTCTCTTGTTTCAATTAAGTCCTTAAGACAGGGTCAAATCTTTAACTGTATATACTGTGTGTATATATATATATATATATATATATATATATATATATACATATATACATATATATATATATATATATACATATATATATACATATATATATATATATATATACATATATATATATATACATATATATATATATATATATATATACACACATATATATATATATATATATATACATATATATATATATATATATATATATATATATATATATATATATATATATATATATACACACACATGTATATATATATATATACATATATATATATATATATACATATATATATACATATATATATATATACATATATACACATATATATATATATATATATACACACATATATATACACATATATATACACATATATATATATATACACATATATATATATACACACATATATATACATATACATATATATACATATACATATATGTACATATACATATATGTACATATACATATATGTATGTATGTATGTATGTATATATATATATATATATATATATATATATATACACATATACACATACATACATATATATATATATATATATATATATATATATATATGTACATACACATATATATATATACATACATACATACATACATACATATACATACATACACATATCCCCGTATATATCCCCGCGTGGGCGGTGTCAGTAGCTCGTCCGCTGCTCCTTCAGCTTCAAGCTGTGAACATTAAATGTTGTTGCCTGCCAAACAGCGGCAACCGGTATGACGGTATATGTAAAAAAATCATATCGTAAGGTAAACTGAAACCGGTATACTGCTCAGCCCTAATTCAGATGCAAAAGAGGCGCAGCTTTATTGTTAGCTTAGTTGACCACCAGAGCTAGTAAAATTATCAAGCACCAAGATTATGCCCTCAGAAATCTACTCATTCATCAATCAATAAATACAAATAAACAAAAATGATAAGCTGAATACAACGCGGGAGAAAAAGCAGATTCAGACTCATTAATCCTGATAGAAAGTGACTAGAGGTTTAGCACTCGTGAATAGTATTACAGTATATGAACTAAGATGCAGTGATTAATAGTTTACCTCCAAACAATCTACTGCCATCTACACCTGACATCCAACTGATTTAACAGCAAGGCTCGTGTCCATCCGGGTCCTTTTAGATATATAAAAACAAAAAAAAGACAAACTACACAGTCACATCGCAGTCACCAATATGCATCATCGTCATCGTCGCTGTGCTCCAGTAAAACATGACGGCATGGACCAGCGGAGAACCACATGGTGGGTTCACTAGCATCAGTCAGCAGGTCAGGGAGCACTCAGTTCCTCCACTCTTAGCACCATTCAGTCTGCATGGAGGGCCACTGGGGGTCAGTGAGAGCCACAGATTAACACAGAGGTCTGATTGTGAGCTGGGTTTACATTTGGGAGCCACAGTTCAAAAGTTAATTTGCACCAAAAGCCAAATACAGTCTGGCAGACGACACAAAGAAAACTAACTGGAGTGTCCTAGTGGGACATTTCTCTTCAACCGTCACGTACAGGCAATTTAAAAGACAAATTAGTCTTGAGATGAAAATATATACAAATTCCAAATAAAGAATACAAGCTATATAAAAGCGTAAACCTTTGTGATCCCAACCAGGGTTCCCACTCTTTCAGTAATGTAGCCGGTGTGACAGAACAGGTTTGCCCCATACAGTCACATGTGTGTGGTAGTCAAAAATGTTGTATTTAAAGCTAAAGCTAGAAATGTACACAAATTAAAACACAGAGTGACCTGCAGATGGAGCCAACAAACAACTCACCAAACATGCTCACCAATTTAACATTATTCAACAGTTTCAAACAAGTTGTGTAGAAAGCAGCGTTTCGTGATGTTATCCAAACTTCATGTGCTACCACGTGACCTGACATGTTCAGTGTTTCCATCACACAATATCTTGCGGTCCCTAAACTACCATTTGAACTACAATAGGATTCTGAACATAACCTTCCAGATGGCAATGTGATGTCGTCTCTCTTAGATTAAACTAGAAGTTCATTTTAAGCTAATGGAAAATAGGAGAATGTTGAAATCATTTTCCAAGACAACAAAAGATTTTCCAGGACATTTTAATTTTTCCATAAGTTTTCAATGACTGGAAAAGTTATTGCATGATTCAAAGCTAATATGGAGATGCAACTAATCAGAAGCAGCAATAGCAGAATAGCGACTACAAATCCGTACTTTACATTCTCCAGCAACTCAGTACTGCTTTCACCTAAAAGGCAGCATGGGACTGCAGGAAAGGTCAAACAATAAATGGTTCAAATTGAAGTTGTATGCTGACTTTTAGTCCATACTAAAGTTTTTCTTTTTTTAAACGCTGCATCCTACATTTCCCATAATGCAACACAGGAGCATTCTTTCAAACTTTGTGTGCAACATCGGTGGCGTGTTCCTTACAGCGAGCAGACTGTTGAAGTGTGAGCCGAGTGAAGAGCCAGACACCCGCTGACCTTTGAACTGCAACGCAATCCTAAAAGAGGATTTTCCTCAGAAATCAATATGATGAGCAGATGAAGCTTCATGCAGCTTAACAGAGACACTCTGCAAACGCCAACAGTCATTTTATTTTTCTTCAGGAGTTCTGGGTATGCTTTCTTTCACAGCACCACAATCCTGTACAGAGCGGAAATGAGGAACGGCAGTTTCACAGTCCATGTATGTGTGCGTATCACACATACATCACACAGTGAGAGAGATAGAGAGATAGAGATATATATATATATAGTCCAAGTCCATTTTAGGAGGTCCAGCGCCACCAGGTCACCTTCATGCGGTCCCAGACGGCACCTAAAGAGTCGAAGGCGGGGCGCACGTCCAGGATGGAGAACTGGTAGTTATCCTTGTTGATTTCGCCGTCGTAGTAGTCAATGACGTAGCGCACCTCCTTCCCACAGCGGTCGATGATCCAGTCGTGGCGGTCGAAAGGCAGCTCGTAGCTAAAGATGAGGAGAGATGAATCCAATGAAATAAGGTGGTACTTGTACTTTACCCGCAGTACTATTTATCAATCTAGATCAGAGGTGGGTAAACTACGGCCCGGCATTTTAATCCGGCCCGCCGAGTATTATAATTATTATAACATAAAAAAAATTTAAAAAACGCTGTAGCGCTTCTCCGTTCCCAAGTTCAGTTTCCCAAAGCACGATGACCACAACAAAGCAGCCTAAACACGAAAAGCCTAAAAGAGCGCTGTGCAATAAATAAGCATGAAGAAACATCAACGCTGGTCTGTTATGGTCATCGTGCTTTGGGAAAATTAAGTCGGGAACAGAGAGGCGTTACAGCAGTTTGTACGCGCCGTGCGGACCGCTGCCTGCCGTGTTCTGCTGAACTAGAGCGCACACACACAACACTTGCTGTGCTGCGCTGGTCAATTCCACCCCTCCCCCACTGATCCCACAGACAAGGGCGACACTTTTTTTTTTATTACCGTAATATACCGCAAAACACGGAAAAGCTCCACTTCTTAGTGGTCAGAATCCTTTTTAATTATGTCGTAAAGCGTTAACTTTAGAAGAATTACGGTAATATGAATCACTTTCTGTCGCCGGAGACAGGTTTGTACTACAACAGTTTTAGAGTTGTAAAATGAACTGACAGCTGCATGCAGAGTATTTTTCCTCAGTATAACTAACATAACTAACCACATTCGACCCACGGAACTGCGCCACCCTGCGCGCTCATGTCATGTGACATATAGGGTTCTGTCTGTCAGCCTCCTGCCATCCTCCTGCATTGATCCCTTCTGTCACAATGAGTGGACCCAAGAAAAGAAAAGTCGACAGTGAGTGCAGAGTCTTTAATGAGTGGACTGCTAAGTATTTTTTCACCGAAGTACGATCAGTGGCAATATTGTCTTATTTGCCAAGAAACCATTGCAGTATTCAAAGAATACAATATTAGTCGCCACTTTTCCGCCAAGCATGCTAACTATGCTAGCCAACAGTCAACGACAGAACGGGCGGCTACTGCTAAGAGGTTGGCAGCCAATTTAAAGAGTCAGCAAAATATTTTTCTCCGCCAAACTGCTATACAAGAATCAAGCACCAAGGCAAGTTTTTGGCTAGCATTCAAATTAGCAAAAGCCAGCAAGCCTTTCCATGAAGGAGAGTTTTTGAAAGAATGTATGGTAGAAACAGGTCTCTTATGTCCAGAGAGCAAAAACAAATTTGAAAAATTTAGTTTATCACGCAGAACAGTGACTTGGCGTTAGAACAAATTGATGAAGATTTAACCAGCGAGTTGAACAAAAAAGCTGAGTCATTTACGTTATATTCTCACACCGCCCCCTGCCGGCCTCGCCGGCCTAAAGTGTAGAGCCACGGGTCTCACACCGCCCAGCACCCCCTGTGGCAGACCACAGGCTCCCCACCTTCCCTTTGGCTCCAATAATCTGTTTTACCAGATACTCATACTCTCATGTGGTCTGCATTTGGGTCCTAAACATTGTCCTCCCGTGACAGGTTCACACAAACACTCTCCATCCATCTGATACTGGCCCGGCACGTCTGTCAAATTTTTTAATTCAATGTGGCCCCTGAGCCAAAAAGTTTGCCCACCCCTGATCTAGATAGTATTTGAATGTCTGTCACTCTTGTTTTTGTCTGACAGGATGGAAGCTGCAACCTTGTTTCCTGGCTACATCTTAAGTCGAATATACCAACTTCTCTACACTGAACTACGTCTAATGATGCACTGTCTCACAGCTTCCGCCC
>NC_136606.1:18897717-19040217 GCF_910589615.1 Taurulus bubalis | reverse complement strand
GAAGGAAGCACATACATGTGGGAACAAAATATGAAACACTCCTTTATACCAGCCCTAATAACAATGGTTATTTGACTAGGTTCTAATAACCTGTTGATATCATGATGTCATAATGATATAGCCGAACGACTGGATTTAATGTATTAACATGTTTTTTAGTACCAATACTAAATCCATGTCTACTTTATATTATGTCACTGAGTTATAAAACGCGATTAATCCTGTGGTGGCGGTGGTTGTCCACTGGAGGGCGCCAGCACTGTTGTGCTAATGTTCATACTTTTGTATTTTGATGCTCTGGCCACATTGTCTTTTTTGTTCCTCTTCTTTTTTTATTGCTGTGCCAATAAAACCACATTGAATTGAATTGCATTGAATATTAGTCTGGCTCTAAAGTATTACAGCAGCAAAGGTGATGATCAATGAAAAACTAAACGAGTATTGTCAATTTGTAAGTAAACAGTGAAGATATAATAAATAAGTAAACAGTAAAAAATAACTAAATATAATTGTATAGGCTGACTGAATCTTTGAGCTTGTATTATTGAACATGTGAAATAGTGACAGTTTGACATTGCGTAAAATATTGATATTGCACAGTGGTATACATTGATTTTGCAGATGAATGAGTTTCCTGTGTGGCTAACACACCGGTGAAGCAGCCCGTCACTGAAGGAGCTGTATGGGGCTGGTTGGGCCATGGTCCCCATCAGGGATGGGAGTTTAGCCACCATTCTCTTTTGTCCCACCGGAGTGGGACCCAGCATACCACTTCTCAGAATAGGTCTGAGGAGATCTCAAATAAAGGTACTCAAGAGGTCTCCCTACCATCCAAATCCTGAAGACCCGACTCTCCGGGGCAGATAGAGTCTGCTCTGTCCCTTTTTTTTAAAGTGCATTCATGTTGTCTGTCCAGTCCATTCTATTGTTCAGGGGAACACCCAGGTCAGTGGCGGTTCTACATGTAATTATGCCCCGAACGAGACCCCCTTCAAGCGCCCCCTCCAAGCGCCAATTCAATAGAACATTTGAATAACACACTTAAGAGAATCAATGCACACAATTCTGCATAACAATCCCAAATATATATACAATCAGATATAGAAAAAAATGAACAAGTTCAGAGATACAATAATATAAAATATTAAGAATAATATCCATCCATCCATTACCACTACACCACGATAGAGATAGTGGATTTCCTTGTGGATTTACAACATTTTCCAGCTCAATCTGGGGGACCCCGAGGCGTTCCAAGGCCAGCCAGGAGATATAATCCCTCCAGCGTGTCCTCGGTCTTCCCCGGGGCCTCCTACCAGTTGGACGTGCCTGGAAAACCTCTAATGGAAGGCGTCCAGGAGGCATCCTGACTAGATGCCCGAACCACCTCAGCTGACTCCTTTCGACACGAAGGAGCAGTGGCTCGACTCCAAGCTCCCTCCTGATGTCCGAGCTCCTTACCCTATCTCTAAGGCTGAGCCCGGCCACCCTACGGAGGAAGCTCATTTCGGCCGCTTGTATCCGAGACCTCGTTCTTTCGGTCACGACTCAGAGTTCGTGGCCATAGGTGAGGGTTGGAACGTAGACCGACCAGTAAATGGAGAGCTTTGCCTTCCGGCTCAGCTCCCTCTTCACCAAGACGGATCGGTACAGCGCCTGTTTTACAGCTGCAGCCGCACCGATCCGCCTGTCGATCTCCCGCTCCACCTTACCCTCACTCGTAACCAAGACCCCGAGATACTTGAACTCCTTCGCTTTGGGTAGGCAGTTTGTCCCCACCTGGAGGGAGCAATCCACCGGTTTCCGGCAGAGCACCATGGCCTCAGATTTGGAGGTGCTAACTCTCATCCCCGCCGCTTCACACTCGGCTGCAAAACGCCCCAGTGAAAGCTGGAGGTCACAGTCCGAGGAGGCAAACAGGACCACATCATCCGCGAACAGCAGAGAGGCGATCCCGAGACTCCCGAACCGGATCCTCTCCGCCCCCTGGCTGCACCTAGATATCCTGTCCATGAAAGTCACGAACAGGACCGATGATAAAGGGCAGCCCTGGCGGAGGCCAACACCCACCGGGAACGTGTCTGACTTATTACCGAGGATACGAACACAGCTCCTACTGCAGGCGTACAGAGACCGGATGGCCCGTGCCAACGGGTCCGGCACCCCATACTCCCGCAGCACCCCCCACAAAAGCCCCCGAGGGACCCGGTCGAAAGCTTTCTCCAGGTCTACAAAGCACATGTAGACTGGTTGGGCTAACTCCCAGGACCCCTCCAGTAGTCTTGCGAGGGTAAAGAGCTGGTCCACTGTTCCATGGCCGGGACGGAATCCGCACTGTTCGTCTTGAATCTGAGGTTCGACAATCGGTCGGAGCCTCCCTTCCAGGTAGGTGCATAGGTGCATCCACCCCAAGGACTTCAGGCACTGCCCCCTCTCCAGGGGACATGTTGGCCGGGTTTAGGAGTTCCTCAAAGTGCTCTTTCCACCGCCCGATGATGTCCACAGTCCGGGTCAGCAGTTCCCCCTCTCCCCCGCTAAGAACAGCCTTGGGTAGGCCCTGCTTTCCCTTCCTGAGCCGCCGGATGGTTTGCCAGAACCTCCTTGAGGCCAACCGAAAGTCCTTCTCCATGGCCTCCACGAACTCCTCCCATGCCCGGGTTTTAGCATCAGCGACAGCCACAGCTGCAGCCCTTCTGGCCTGCCGGTACCTGTCAGCTGCTTCAGGAGACCCCTGGGCCAACCAGGCCCGAAAGGCCTCCTTCTTCAGCTTGACGGCTTCCCTCACCCCGGTGTCCACCATCGGGTTCTCGGGTTGCCGCCACGACAGGCACCGATGACCTTCTGGCCACAGCTCTTAGCGGCCGCGTCCACAATAGAGGCTTTGAACATGGTCCACTCGGATTCCATGTGCCCAGCCTCCCTCAGGATGTGTGAGAAGCTCTTCCGGAGGTGGGAGTTGAGGACCTCCCGGACAGGATCCTCTGCCAGGCGTTCCCAGTTCACCCTCACGACACGTTTGGGCTTGCCAGGTCTCTCTAGCCGACTCCCCCGCCATCTGATCCAACTCACCACCAGGTGGTGATCAGTTGACAGCTCTGCTCCTCTCTTCACCCGAGTGTCCAAGACATACGGCCGCAGATCAGATGATACGACTACAAAGTCGATCATTGATCTCCGGCCTAAGGTGTTCTGGTACCAGGTACACTTATGAGCCACCTTATGACAAACTGTGGCTAGCACAGAAGTCCAACAACAAAACACCGTTCGGGTTCAGATCGGGCAGGCCGTTCCTCCCAATCACGCCCCGCCAGGTTTCTCTGTCATTGCCCACGTGAGTGTTGAAGTCTCCCAGGAGAACTATGGAGTCGGCAGGCGGCGCCCTTTCCAGGACCCCTCCCACCGACTCCAAGAAGGCCGGATACTCCAAAATACTGTTCGGTACATAAGCACAAACAACAGTCAGAGCCTTACTCCCCGCAACCCGTAAGCGCAGGGAGGCGACCCTCTCGTTCTCCGGGGAAAACTCCAACATAGCGGCGTCCAGCCGGGGGCTCGTGAGTATCCCCACTCCCGCCCGGCGCCTCTCACCCAGGGCAACTCCAGAAAAGGACAAAGTCCAACCCTTCTCCAGGAGCTTGGTTCCAGAGCCAATTGTGTGCGTGGAGGTGAGCCCAACTATATCTAGCTGGTACCGCTCCACCTCCCGCACCAGCTCCGGCTCTTTCCCAGCTAGCGAGGTGACGTTCCACGTTCCTAGAGCTAGTCTATGCTGCAGGCGATCGGCTCGCCCAGGTCTCCCGCCTGGCCCGCCGCCCGGTCTATTAAGAATAATATACAAATACAATATAGAATAAATAAACACACATGTAAAAACACATTAAAGAAAATCTAATTATTACCCTATTGCACTAAGAACAGAAAACATAAACCAAAACTAAAACTAAACCTTTCTGGCCTTCCTTGATGCAAAATCATCAATAATGTCATCATATGAAATCTACTGACTTAAGCCCACTAATTGTATTAGAGCAGCGGTCCCCAACCCCCGGGCCCCGGCCCACACAGTGACATGATAGATAATGGAAAACCGCTTCCCGGCCCAGATGATATATATATATTTTTTGGTGGTTGTGCTGCCCCCCACGTGACATGAAAAGGTGCCGCCCCGGGCGGCTGCCTGGTACGCCCGTGCCTGACCCAGGCAATTGTAAGGTTTCACCATCTAAATGTCCATTGCCCTGGATGTTCACTGCTACAGGAGGAGAGAGTTTGTATCTATGGTGGCCACGCTCTGTTTCTATATATTCCAACATAGCCGTTAAAAAACGTAAAAAGAAAGAAGGTGATTTTAATGAAAGAAATTAGACTGTTGTAAGTCCCACAAATATCTGTGTAAGTGACCGCTCTAATTCTCTGGTGCGGTGCGGTGTCAAATTCCTTAATCTTGGTCCAGTAGTCAAATCCTTTTGAATTAAATGTAATCTAACTGCTACTGGAACAGTTGAAGTAATTCTAATAATCAGTTATCATTATTTACCTTTGCATTCATGGCCATAAGGTGGAACTGCTCATTTTATATGCAGGTTTGTTGACGTTATTTCATGAAAAGCTGGTTAGATTTCAATTCAATTCAGTTTATTTTATATAGCCCAACATCACAAATAAGTTTGCCTCGGAGGGCTTTACAATCTGTACACATGACATCCCTATCCCGGGACCTCACATCGGATCAGGAAAAACTCCCCCAATAAAGATAGTAAAAACCCTTTCACAGGGAAAAAAAGGGGAAGAAACCTGAGGGAGAGCAATCCCTCTCCCTGGATGGACAGAAGCAATAGATGTCATGTGGCCAGAATGAATAACGTAACGGAGTTACAGCACATTCAATGAATGTGACAGAAATTATTCATATAATGAGTAGTATGCATGGTCCATGATCCAGATAGCCACGATCCATTAAGCAGAAGGAGGTAGAGAGGAGGAGCATCCCAGGGGCAGTGGGAGGAGAAAGCAGGGCCATGGCAGCTGGCAGGACTGGCTCCAGGCCAGTTGCATCAGCAGGGCCATGGTTGCATCAGCAGGGTCTGGTTCCAGGCAGCCACAAATCCATGGAAAAAGAAAGTAGAGAGAGGAGAAGAGGTGAGAGGAGAGGAGGAGAGGAGGAGCGAAAGAGGAAGAGAAGGAGAGGAGGAGCTCAGTGTATCCTAAGATGTCCCCCAGCAATCTAGGCCTATAGCAGCATATCTAGGGGCTGGACCAGGGCAAACCTGAGCCAGCCCTAACTATAAGCGCTATCAAAGAGGAACGTCTTAAGTCTACTCTTAAATGAGGTGACCGTGCCTGCCCCCCGGACTGAACGTGGAAGCTGATTCCACAGAAGAGGAGCCCGATAGCTGAAAGCTCTAGCCCCCAACCTACTTTTTAACACCACAAGTAACCCTGCATTCAGTGAGCGTAATGCTCTCGTGGGTTAATATGGCACTATAAGGTCCTTAAGATATGATGGTGCATCACCAGTTAAGGCTTTATAGGTAAGGAGAAGGATTTTGAATATGATTCTCGATCTTACAGGAAGCCAGTGGAGAACAGCTAGTACAGGAGTAATGTGATCTCTCTTCCGCGTCCTCATTAGTACACGAGCTGCAGCATTTTGGATCAGTTGGAGAGATCCAAGGGATTTACCGGAGCAGCCTGATAATACGGAGTTACAGTAATCCAGTCTTGAGGTAACAAATGCGTGAATCAATGTTTCTGCATCGCGTTAAAACAGGATGTGCCGGATCTTTGAAATGTTCCGTAGGTGAAAAAAGGCGGTCCTTGAGATCTGTTTCACATGAGAGCCAAAGGACAGGTCCTGGTCAAAAATAGATTCCTTACGGTGGTGGTAGATGCCAGAGTGATGCCATCCAGAGAAACCATATCATCAGATACTTGATTCCTGAGGTGTTCTGGTCCGAGTAAAATAACTTTAGTCTTCAGATTTGATTTGTAGGGACTTCCGGAATGCAGCGAGCGGGGTAGACATGTACGCTGCTCGCTCCCACATCTAGACGTTTCATCTACCTTTTTATGCTAGTCCTTTTTCAGAATATTATATATTAAGAATAATATATTCAGAATACAATGTCCAAACCTAAGGGCAAAATAGATAAAAGTCATCCTGCATCGTCCTCTACGTCGGCTAGCGCTAGCATCAGCATGGCGGAGATTAGCTCACTACTGGAGGAGCACAGGCTTGCGCTTGCTGCCGACTTCAAAACATCATTCGACTCGTTGACTTCAACGTTGGACACCCTCCACACAAAGGTCGCTGACCATGGACAGTGAATACCCTCCTTGGAAGACAATGCCACCGTCACTGACCTCCGCATCCAACAACTGGAGACAGCGTGCTCCGCCATGCAACGGGATTATGAGGCCTTACGGATCAAGATGGCCGACCTAGAGGGTCGTAGCAGACGACAGAATATAAGGAAAATCGGCCTAACCGAGAACACAGAAGGCAACCGTCCATCCACTTTCTTTTCCCAAATGCTCCTGGATGTCTTTTGCGCAAAGGTGCTTGGCTCTCTCCCTGAACTGGACCGAGCCCACAGAAGCCTTGCTCCAAAGCCTGCTCCAGGCGAGCAGCCACGACCTGTCATCATACGAACCAAGGACCTGGTTATTCGCGAGGCACGTAAAGGAGGCGACCTGCTCTACAATGGCCACAAGATTCGCCTTTATGATGACTACAGCTCGGACCTGTTGAAACGGCGCGCCGAGTTCAAAACATGCATGGCGGAGCTCTACCAGCGGGGTTACAAGCCGTGCAGGGATGGGAACAGGCGTTGTCTCTGGCAGACGAATCAATGATTGTTATTTGCACCCCCCCCCCAAAAAACACCCTATCACATGATGGCGAACACAAATACCCTGCGTACACCGGGTGGCGCTTTAGGATTTGTTAGTTGGAATGTTAAGGGTATGAACTCCACTGTCAAACGCAACAAAGTGTTTAACCACCTTACACGTTTAAACACTAAAATAGCCTTTTTACAAGAAACTCACCTTCTGCCTTCAGATCACCTTAATCTCCGGAGGGGGTGGGTGGGCCAATTCTTTCACTCCTCTTTTTCGAGTAAAGCCAGGGGGGTTGCAATTCTTATTCACAAATCAGTGCCATTCTCTGTGACCAAAGTGGTGTCTGACACAAATGGGCGCTATGTCATCATCACAGGCAAAATAGGAGGTCATAACCTGATTTTGGCAAATGTGTATGGCCCAAACTGGGACAACGACAATTTTTTCAAAAACGTTTTTTTCTCTCTCTCTGACTTGGACTCCCACCAACTCATTCTTGCTGGTGATTTCAATTGCTGTCTTGACCCTTCACTTGATCGATCATCCAATAAGCCCTCTGGTCTATCTAAATCAGCAAAAGTAATTCAGACGTTTATGGAGGAATATGCAGTTGCAGATGCCTGGCGCTTTCTCAACCCTAGTACTAAACAGTTTTCTTTTTTCTCTCCTGTCCATGGCACATTCTCCCGTATTGTGCTTTAATGCTGATGCAGAGTGGTAAATGCCCAGGCCCAGATGGTATCCCGGCTGAAGTTTATAAAACATTCTCAGATCAATTAGCTCCAATTTTACTTAACATGTTCAATGAATCTATGCAAAATGGCCCACGTTAAGACAGGCAACTATTTCTCTCTTTTTAAAAAAGGACAAACACCTATTTTTTTGTGGTAACTACTGCCAAGAGTTTGACATCTGCACATAGCAGAGAGATGGCTCTCTGCTATGTGCAGATGTCAAACTCTTGGCCAAAATGCTGGCTAGGCGTTTGGAGACTGTACTACCAACTATTGTAGGTACTGACCAAACAGGGTTTGTTAAAGACCGACACTCTTTTCATAATGTCAGACGTTTATTTGATATTGTTTATGCACCGACACCCTCCGACACCCCTGAGGTGGTCATCTCCGTGGATGCAGAGAAGGCATTTGACCATGTAGAATGGTCCTACCTGTTCTCTTTGTTAAAACATTTTGGCTTTGGTAATACCTTCATATCATGGATTAGGCTTTTGTATACGTCCCCCCAAGCTTGTGTTCTCACAAATAATGATTATTCTGACTACTTCCCTCTCAAGCATAGGACCCGTCAGGGGTGTCCACTCTCTCCACTCTTGTTCGCCATTGCCATTGAACCACTGGCGGTGGCCCTAAGGTCAAGTCAGATACCAGGTATTTCAAGGGGTGGCGTTGAACCTAAAGTGTCCCTGTATGCAGATGACCTCTTACTCTCTGCCTCTGACTTAGACAGAGCTTTCCCTCTTGTCTTAAACTTACTGGAGGAGTTTGGTCCATTGTCTGACTTACCTTTCAAAACATCTCTTGAACATTTAAAGTACTTAGGTGTCTGTATAACCAAAAAATACTCAGACTTATGTCAATTTAATTTCTCCCCTCTTCTGGCGAGGCTGACTCAGGATCTTCAGCGGTGGTCTCTTTTGCCTCTCTCTCTCTTGCAGGGCAGATAAACTGTGTTAAAATTAATGTGCTCCCGAAATTTCTATATCTCTTCCAATGTATACCCATTTTCCTTACTAAACGTTTATTTCGCTCACTTGACCACACAATTTTCCAATTCTTATGGAACAAGAAGCCCCCTAGAATTAAAAAAGACACTTTACAAAAACCTAAGGAGCTGGGTGGTCTAGCCCTCCCCAACTTCTCACTCTATTACTGGGCAACAAACATAGAGCCTTGTTACACTGCTGTTGCACTAATGACCAACCCCCACCCTGGCTACAGGTTGAGGAGGCCTCATGTGGTTCATCATCTCTGATGTCCCTCATGTGCTTCTCCACAACTAATCCATCATATGTGCATTCAGACAGTGTTGTTGTGAAAAACTGTCTTAAAATCTGGACACAATTTAAACAGCAATTTACATTGCAATCTATCCCTGGTCTGGCTCCTGTTTACTCTAACCCCCTATTCACGCCATCCATTATGGATAATGCTTTCTTAATTTGGAGAGACAAAGGGATTTTATCCTTTAACCATCTTTACATTGATGGTAAATTTGCTTCCTTTGGTCAGTTAGCACAGGCTTATAACGTGCCTTCAACCCACTTTTTCAGATATTTGCAGATAAGAGATTTTGTACGTAACCGCTTTCCCAATTTTCCCACCATACCGTATCCCACGCTTATAGACACCATCCTCAAAATCAACCCTTACCGGAAAGGTACCATATCAAGGATTTACTACACTCTTCTTAAGCACCAATCCTCAACCTCTGATGCCTTGCATACTGCATGGTCGGCTGATCTTAATATAGAGATAGACTCAGCGAGGCGTGTTATCTTGCTACATTGGAAAAACTCCCACCCCCCCTCCTACTCTCAATGGCTTAGAGATGCCCTTCGTTTTATGACACTAGAAAAAATTAAATACTCTTTACGAGGCACCTCTACTAAGTTCTGTAAGGTCTGGGAACCCTTTTTAGAGCACGTCAGGTCACATATTAGCAGCATGCAGCACTACTATTTTTATATATATTTATATTTTTTTATTTTTTATTTCTATGTTTTTGAATTATTTATTGTTATGCATATGATTTTTGTTTCCTTATTTATAGTCTTTACATTGCTCAATTAATGCAAGTGGATATGCATGTGTGTGAGTGTGAGTGGATGTATGTGAGTGGATGTGAGTGAGAGAGTTGAAGGTCAGAGAAGGTGGGATAGTAAGAATAAGCATATGTTTTTACAATATTATCTGCCACTGCAAGCATTTAACAGCCAGTTGTTGATTTTGGGTTTTGGTTGCTTTTATAATTTTCTTTTCTGTTTGTGTATCAAATTGCCTTGTTGTATATTTGTTTTGGGAAAGGGAGGCGAGGGGAGGTGTGTACCCTCACCATTTGGCTGTTTGATATGTTATCCTTTCACTCCTTATTTGTGAGGTATATTGTATATTAAGTCTTGATTTGATTTGTATTTAATTTTGCTCAATTTATTTGATCATCTATTGTCATTCCATGTGCTTCTTTTTCTTTCTTTTGTTGTTGTTAGTGCCCTCCAGGAAATACATTGATATAACAATTATATCAATTATTCAAATCAGCAATAATAATATTGGGTCCATTGCTTTTTTTCTCACTAGATGAGACCATTAAAAGGTTAAAGGTCCACATAATCTGATGTTGCTCTATAGTTATGCCAAACAAATTTACAATGAATCAATCAGGTGACCACTACTGATCAACACATTCCATGAGTTTTACTCCAGAGTTTACCACCTTGTTAAACCTTGATTGTTCGTTTTTCTACTTTTATAAGAATTTTCCACAAAGTTTAAAATGCTTGCAATCCTTTGCTCTATTGTGCTTTTGTACCTTTGTGGCTGAGAACACCCACACTGACAACAGGCTTGACATTGAGACATCCCTTAGACGCCAATGGATAATGCTTTGGGTTTGGCTCTCTTAGTTGTTTGTGCATAATTATTCTTGGTGCGCCTGGAGTGAAACTGCAACCACAGCAACAGTCACCTCCAAGTGTTTGGGTGGAAAGTGGTACGGCTGTTTGTTGCAGAGTTCTAATATTCAAGATACAGTTGAAGTTTTTATCGTACCTTGGCTTTTTTCAATCGTTAAGGCCTGAATAAACATTTCAATCACAGGCCAAATCCCTGAAAACCGCCACGGCTGCAATTCATTAAAGCATGTGAAACGTAATGCCAGTCTCACTGTTTAAAACTTGGCTTTTTACACAGGTCGCTTCATTCATGTTTAACATACTGAGGCGGAAGAGTTTCCTAATTGCTTCCGGAACCACGGCACTGTCTTGCCGCATGTGTCTTGTATATACAAGACACATGCGGCAAGACAGTGCCAGGAATTAAACTATCATCTCATGTTGCCTCAGAGATCTGAAGGAAATCCACTAAATGTGTGTCCTCGGGGGTTGTAAAAGTTGAGGTGTAGCCCATTAAATCTATTTGTGAATGTATATTCTCATGATTCCATGCCTGATTTCCATTGCCTAATTTCCCCACAGCTGTGATACATATTGCTGTATTGTTATTGTAGTCAAAGTTTTTTATAATTAACCCTGAACCCACACCACTGTGTTAACTCACACATACAGCTGCCATCTGCTTATGGGGCGCTCCATATGCTTTCATTCAGTATTGTTAAGCATTGTTCACGGGTTTTTAGACTAGTGCAACCCAAAGGAACATATATACACCTGTTACAGGACAATTTAAAGCCAGACATGAATGTGGCAACTATACACACCGTGTTGACTTAGTCATTTTAGTCTTCACCTGGGACTTACCCGTGTTGACTTAAAACTTATTGGTCTTCACCTGGCCTCATTTTGGCCTGCATCGCAGGCTTTGTTTCCGTATGGCTTTGTACCCCTGATTAATTCCAGTAAATCCCCAGCTGGGCCTGAACTGTTGATGAATGTGTTATTTTTTAGCTTGCTGTTTTTGAGATGTTCCCTTTCCTCAGTTTGTCTTTTCATCTGTTTTGGTTAACCCCCACACTGGCTATAATCAGACACGAGGGAACAAGCTTGTATGTTTCTCATGGAGAAACTCAACAGTAGTGCAGTCTGTATTTACACAGTGGCCCTTTTGAAAATTTGTATTGGCCTGCATTATATGTCAAATGTTTGGCAGAGTGAATGCCAGAAAGGCAAACCATACATAAGCTTACTTGCATGGGTAAGCACGTCCAAATAGAAGTAACTGACAGTCAAATGGGCCAACAGGAGTGTGGCAGGAAAAGGGTGCCACGCATTGTATAGGACTGTTCTGTCCTATAACTCCCATTATACTTAAACAGGCTTCATCTGTTGTAAGGTGACATTACTTTGTCAGTCACCACTTTACATTGTCTGTAGTCACATTTACTACCAGGAACTTTCATTTTAAATTGACTTTGGTGTTCCTTATGGATAAAGGTGGTAGTGTTTCGGGGCACCAAATCCCATCAGAAAACCTCTGATTTTTACAGCAGAAGGGGTCTGACAGTCTGGTTCTGGTTTTCCTGAGCTTCTTTTCTGTCACGCAGGTCCAGCAACACGTCCTGGGTCTCCAGTAGCGTGGTGTCAGTGTTGGAGCCCAGCGGGGACCACAGGAGCAGCAAGCTCCTACCCACTATAAGGCTGCCCTGAAGTAACCTTTGGTGTTATTAATTTGCATAATAAGGACATCTAGCGTCCCGATGAAAAAAAGTTACCTGAGTAAACCTTTATCATTGTGTATATATATCACATAATTTAGTCCTGGCTCTCTGCTTCTTGTAGTTATATTGTCTGGTGCCCAGAAACTAATCTAATACACACTGAGGCACCCGGTTAAACTGAACCAGCCATCGCCATATTTCTTTTCAATCTTGTCCCACCTCGCAGCAATAACTGAGGGGGATTGAGGAGCGGGTGAGCAAGTGGATGTAGGAGCGACTGGGACCTGTGGGGAAGGCTGAGGGCATCTGGTAGATGATGGCGATCTTCAGAAGTGCATGGTGACAAGGAAAGAGGGGCAGACTGACAGATGTGACATTAGTAAAGATACACATGTAACAAAATATAAAGCATTGGGTTTATTTTCTGTTAGTATGGCAAGCACAACAACCAATGTCATCATAACGTTCATTTGCTCAGGGTTTTTGTTGTTGTTGATGGATACAACCAGAAACAAATAAATGTCAGAAACAATAACAAAGGACAACACAAAGCAGATTGACGAAACACAAAGACGAGCTTCCTTGCTGGGGAGGCCTTGCAGCTGCCTGTTACCTCAGCAGCTGCAGCTGTTTGAGAGTGGACAGCTTGTCACGATCAGTGACAGATGATGAGAGGGCTAGGAGGACACTTCCTGCCACTGCCCATATCACTTTCCCAGTTGGAGTTGATTTCCAGCTGTTACTTGATTATTTATTGAACGCCAATACAGCGTGGTCCTGTCCTCTATACTGATTCTAGCTGATCCTCTATTTTTGTTTTAGCTTATCAAAGTTTGTGGATCTAATTTGCAAAAGATGACTGTTGAAATGCGGTTGCTTCATCGTTAAATCCAGTGAATTGGGCTGAATGGGGAATTACTCAACATTATGTTTACGTGGCCATCTGATGTGACTGTAAACAACCTCCTATTCATGTTGACTGCATGCTTTTGATTTACTGCAAGTCTTAGTCACACCTCCCTTTTAATAATCCACATGAAGAAAAGTCAATGGAAATATCAAAGCACAGTTTTCTATTGAAATACAAATGGAGCTCTGAATAGGTTTAATTGGAAAATGACACGTTAAATGTTGACAAAAATCTCTCTGCTCATCCAAACTCTGCATCCCTCCCACTGGCCTCCACTGGAACAAAGAAAGAAACAAAAGAACATTTGTTTAAATCGAGTATCTGGATTATTTCAGGGTTAAGCCGGGCTGGCAAGAGCTTCACACCACAAACTTGAGTGTTTATTCAAAATGAGATTTTTTTCTCCTGTGGTTTGGATCATCCCAGTTTTAGCTGGAAATTACAGTTTCTGTGCCTTCCGGTGAGGGCAGACCTGAGGACCAGGGTTTGGCTGCGGAGGAATGGTGCAGCATCACAGCAACTGTTGCAATGCAATGACAATATGGGCACAGCTGTTCACCATAATTATCGTGGATTTGAGGAAAAACTAAAACTAAAAAGTAGATGCCCACAAACCAAGAGAAGAATAGAAGACTGTCAACGTTAGGACAATGTCGGAACCCAACCCGCTATCTGTTTTATAACAAATAGCCTCTGGGTGAAGCCAGCGGGTATCCAGATAACTAGTGGCGGCTGGTGGCAATTTTTTTTGGTAGGGCCATCTAATCAATTTCCGCAAACATCCTCGTATGATTCAATGCAAAAAAGGTATCACACATTACTACTTTGCAGTTAAATATTTAACATATATTCCAACACTTTGACACAATAAGGACATCTTATTCATACAATTCAGTATATTAATATATATATATATATATATATATATATATATATATATATATATATATATATCATGTCGCATACCCCTCCGAAAGATAGTCCTGCACTTGACTGATGATTGACACACACACACACACACACACACACACACACACACACACACACACACACACACACACACACACACACACACACACACACACAGCCAACACTCACGCTAATTTCCTTAAAACATACACAGTTATTACATTTATTACAACTTTATCTAACCTTGTGCCTCTTCCCCGGAGTGCTAATACCGTTACTGTTTCTAATTTGTATGAAATAATGACCATATTTTCCGTAGCTTTTGACATTGAATCTGCGCACATTGCAACTTCCTTTTTAACTATGCGAGCCGCCTTAAAAATAAAAGCATCTCATCTTAAAACAGGAAACGAGATAAATGTAGCTTAACGCAGGTAAAACATAAGTAACAAAAAAACAACATTGACTGACAAACAGTTTCTAAAGCCAGAACACAAATTGGGTTACTTTACATATCATATAATAACCGACAGCATGCCGTCAAATAGCTCGTTTTGTGCCGTCTTTGACGTGCCTTTAAAAACGCTGGCTGTCTTATGTCGTGAAAGAGTTGCAAAATATCCGTCGGGCGCCGTGTTAGAGGCGAAATGGCGTTGCGAATATTCGCAAATTCACAAATCTTCTTTCGCTGGCGTTGAAATATTTCAACGCCAGCGAAACTACTGGCGAAAACTGCTGCCGTTGAAATATTTCTATTTTAATGGTCCAACTCAAAAGCCGCACAAAACTTCACACAACCAAATTTTTTTGGATAAAATGTGCCCGTTTTTATCCACCTCATTGTGTTTCTTCACCGCAGTCTTGTGTCCGCCAGCTGGGCAGCGATGTTGACTTAGCCTGATATGCTAGCTTAACGGAGTGTGTCGTGTTCTCATGTTTTCTTAATTTTTCTTAGTGCTTCATATTCCTTACTCCCGTATCTGTCCATGCTGGATCGGTCCACGTCGAAAGCAAAATACGGCATTAGCACGACTGCATCCAGTAGCTAGCTTAGCCAAACCTTCCTGGTGTCGCCGTCTCTACAGAAGCTGCATCCCTTTCACGCCAGTCTGTTGTCTTATGGTGAGGTCTGATTGATCTGGGACCAGGTGTTTTACCTGTAGTTTCTCCGCTAAAGTTCTTTTCTCAAACGGGTGTTGGAAGAGAGATTTTTACAGAGTTAGCGTTTGGTTTTCTTTGAAGAGCAGTGTTTGCACTCGCCATTGTCAGACCCGGCGCTATGGGCGGGCCTTCGGGGGCCGGGCCCGCCCTCGGACTCGGCTGGGCCCGCCTTGGACAGACAAGCCTTGTCAGTCACTCGCACGTAAAAAAAAAGAGCGCAACTCTCTGTCGCCGGCGACAGGAGCTGTCACAGGAAGTAATATGCAAACAGGATGCACAACTAAGATTACTCCTCAAATATTTACGCCATCGACGTAATTCCAACGGATTCTGAACGCTAAGAAGCGTAGCTTTCCAATGCCGAAAAACGGCGGCGAACTTGTCTGTGGGGGAGTGGTGGAAGAGAGCAGGGCAGAGCAGCAGCAGAGAGCAGGGAAGAGAGTTTGACTGGCTTTTCACTGCCTTTTGAGTGGTGTTTTCTTTGGAAATAATATGTTGTGGTTGTAAATAATAGTATTAGTATAGTTTCTGATAGTTCTGCTACTTGCTGGCCCACCTAAACTCCCCATTAAAGGCCACTTTTCTGTCCACACAAACACAAAGAAGGACAGTGGGAAAAGGACAGGCAGAAAGTCATTTTGGGGAGGAAACACTGTACTAACTGCCTCTAAAAGCCTGTCTGGATGTTTGAGGAGGGCAATAATGGGTTCTGTCTTCAGCTGGACCGGAACTGCTTCAGGGAGATAAACAAATCTCTAAAACGCCTGGACATGGACACATATAAAAGTCTATAACATGGACATTGAATGCTCTATGCAAACAAAACTGTTTGAGAAGATGTAAAACAGGTTCAATTTCATTTCTGTAATCTCAAAAGCTTTGGTCATGTTCATTTTCAATTGTTTAGAAGAGAAATATGACACAAATTCAAATACATTTCTTAACCTTTTACTTTTTACACAGTGTTTTAAGCCTTTATAACATATAATGACAAATATTTGCCAGATTTTTACATTTCTCCTGATAAAAAGAGCAAAATCATTTTGATCACAGACAGTTGATGCTCCACAAATGAAAGGCCAACCTGATTATGCTTTCGAGAAGGACTTGACAAAGAAGTTCAGGAGTGAATGGAGGGACACTGTCCTATGCAGATTTCACTTGGCGGCCAACCGTCGTCTCCCGCTCTACTAATGGTGAGTTATCTGGTTTTATCCAGCCTGCTGGCCCTATGGACGAGGCTAAATGATTGGTTGTAGGCCTATGTGTTTGTTCTTTCTTGGAAAAACAAACAAACATGTAATGCAAAGCAATGTCTTCTTAATTTCTGTTGTAGGCTAGCTGTTGGTTGGCCCTTTTCGTCATTGCTGCATGCTGTGCTCCGCTCTGTTTCCGACAAACACCGGACAGTGTGTTGTTGTTGAGTGTGTTGTTATCGTTATTGTTGTTGTTAATGTTGTTGCTGGATGTGTTGGCCTAATAATTTTAGACTTTTTTAGGCCTATTTTTTAAATGTCTTGTTGTGGCTGAATCTGCTATCTGCTGATCTTTCAATACAATATATTGTGGGACTTACACTCACCTAAAGGATTATTAGGAACACCATACTAATACTGTGTTTGACCCCCTTTCGCCTTCAGAACTGCCTTAATTCTACGTGGCATTGATTCAACAAGGTGCTGAAAGCATTCTTTAGAAATGTTGGCCCATATTGATAGGATAGCATCTTGCAGTTGATGGAGATTTGTGGGATGCACATCCAGGGCACAAAGCTCCCATTCCACCACATCCCAAAGATGCTCTATTGTGTTGAGATCTGGTGATTGTGGGGGCCATTTTAGTACAGTGAACTCATTGTCATGTTCAAGAAACCAATTAGAAATGATTCGAGCTTTGTGACATGGTGCATTATCCTGCTGGAAGTAGCCATCAGAGGATGGGTACATGGTGGCCATAAAGGGATGGACATGGTCAGAAACAATGCTCAGGTAGGCCGTGGCATTTAAACAATGCCCAATTGGCACTAAGGGGCCTAAAGTGTGCTAAGAAAACATCCCCCACACCATTACACCACCACCAGCAGCCTGCACAGTGGTAACAAGGCATGATGGATCCATATTCTGTTTACGCCAAATTCTGACTCTACCACCTGAATGTCTCAACAGAAATCGAGACTCATCAGACCAGGCAACATTTTTCCAGTCTTCAACTATCCAATTTTGGTGAGCTCTTGCAAATTGTAGCCTCTTTTTCCTATTTGTAGTGGAGATGATTGGTACCCGGTGGGGTCTTCTGCTGTTGTAGCCCATCCGCCTCAAGGTTGTGCGTGTTGTGGCTTCACAAATGCTTTGCTGCATACCTCGGTTGTAACGAGTGGTTATTTCAGTCAAAGTTGCTCTTCTATCAGCTTGAATCAGTCGGCCCATTCTCCTCTGACTTCTAGCATCAACAAGGCATTTTCGCCCACAGGACTGCCGCATACTGGATGTTTTTCCCTTTTCACACCACTCTTTGTAAACCCTAGAAATGGTTGTGCGTGATAATCCCAGTAACTGAGCAGATTGTGAAATACTCAGACCGGCCCGTCTGGCACCAACAACCATGCCATGCTTTCTTTCCCATTCTGACATTCAGTTTGGAGTTCAGGAGATTGTCTTGACCAGGACCACACCCCTAAATGCATTGAAGCAACTGCCATGTGATTAGTTGATTAGATAATTGCACTAATGAGAAATTGGTGTTCCTAATAATCCTTTAGGTGAGTGTATGTGTTGCTTCATTGCTGTGTTGATTGATTGGGTCGGGGACACTGGGATTGGGTCATTGTTTACACTCAGATTAGCAATTTGAGACAGGAGAATAGAGTTGGGGGTGAGAGACCCCGCCTGCGACTGCATGAATTCATAAGTAGCCAGTCTACACTTAGTAAACTGTTGATTTTGTAGCTAATAAAAAGCTAAATCATTTTCAGCCAATAGCCAATGGGTCACTTAAAAGGCGTCACTTGTAATGTCAAATTCACAGAATCATAACCAACTCTGCAGGTCTCAAGATTTAGAGCATCTTTCAGCTCAATTTGTGGGTTTTACAGCCTGCTACTTCTCTGTTTAGTTTAATTTCAACACACTCATCAACCTCGTGTCCAGCCGCAGCAGCAGTCATGCTTTCATCAAACAGGCTGCAGTGCGCTACACACAGAAACTAAGCTAAGATAATGGACATTAAGCTAACGCTTGGCAGCTGTACAGTGATAAGCAGAGAGGGAGGGTTGGATTCACTTTGTCAGGGGAACACGACTCCAAATGAGTGTCGATGTTGCTCCGAGGCTGTAGGATGTAGAAACAGACAAAATGCTACAAATGACTAGGGTTGGGTACCGAGAACACACGTCCGGTACCTACCGGACCGAAAAGCAACGCAGATTTCGGTGCTTCCTTCCTGTGCTTCCTTCCGGTGCCTGAGCTGATTTAAATACTTTTTTTTTTACACTACTCTGTAAAGTTGCACGGTATATAGTTACTAAAAAGGATTATTAAAATAGCGCGGATCAGAGCACACTCGCTGCTCTGCTCTCTGTCTGCCTGCTTGCAGAGCGGGACTCGAGGGGGCGGGGCTTCCTTCGCTCACACACACACACACAGTGCGCGCACACAGAGATCGCTGGAGACACGAGCATGAGCTTTTGAACGTCCGTCCTCAGCTTGCTGGAACAAATCTCTCCAGTTAATATTAAAGAAGGAGTTTTATTGTAGTTAAAAAGTGATTGTGAACGTCATCTCCTAATTAGGCAACCATTCCAGAAGTAAGACATACAACAGGCATTCATCTTGTACCATCTGCAATCTACACACTGCACTATTAAGTTAGATTGTTTTCCACTAAGACATGTATCCAGCTGTGTCCACCATATGTATGCAGTAGCAGCGTAGATATAGCCCCATCCAGAGCAGAACTGGTAATTGTGGTCTCAACAGTGTCTTTTTATAGATGTTTTTCAAACAGAGGGTAACAACTCTGTGGCGAGATGTACTATTTGCTACACAGGATAATTCTAACAGGCAGACTGCTGATGTCATCTACTATGGTAAAGCTGAACCAGTGTAGTAGGCTGAGGGCTGCCACAAATCCATTTTCTAAAAATACATCATCTGTGGTTGTGGTCGATCATATGGAAGTAGACATACGATATAAAAAGTAACTGTTATAGTCTGTTTGTCTATGGTTTATGTTGAGATTAAAGCTGCACTAATATTGTTTTTGGTTCCAGTTGGAGGCAGTGGAGCGCCACATAAACATCAGAATCAGAAGCCGTTTATTTGCCAGGAATGTTTACACAAACAAGGAATTTAGGCGGAAGGTGCATTCATTAGACATGAGACGTTAGACGAGACAAACAACAATCAACAACAACAACAGTGCAATGGGTATTAAATCAAGTATAAGATAAGATAAAGTGCTCAGACAAACATGTAAGTGTATGTTAAAGTGACATGTGTGTTTATGTTAAAGTGTATGTTAAGTGGCATGAGTGTTTAAATATGAAGTGTGCAGGGGAGTGACCGGTAAGGAGATAGAAAAGAAAGAGGAAAGAAAAGAAAGAAGAAATAGTGCGAAAAATAGTCCTGGGGGTGACAAAGTCAGTCAGTGGGGGACCTGTTGATGAGGCCCACTGCCGACGGGAAAGAACTGTTGGTGTGGCGTGAGATCTTGGTCCTGATGGACCTTAACCTCCTGCCAGAGGGAAGGGACTCAAACAGGTTGTGTCCAGAGTGAGAGGGGTCACCTACGATCTTCCTAGCTCGCTTCAGAGTCCTGGAAGAGGGCTTGTCAAGCTAGTAAGGGGCATTAACCACCAAAAATGGTGAATGTAACCTCAATAAATTTACCTTCAAGATCCCTGTGCTATTAGTGAGAATATATTAGGTAATGACCAGATATATACATGTATTTTGAAACCTATTGAGTGATGTTACACCAGCGAGATATTACGAGCATACAAATCACTAGATCAGTGATTCTCAACGGGACCCGTTTTCAGTGGCCTTTGCCTGGGTAAATAATAATAATAATAATATATATTTTTTTTCATCCTGTACTTTTATTTTGAAGGGACTTTTTTATGCAGCTGAGTGTCGTTTTTGCTGGCTCTGGTTTCAACTTGTTTTGCACTTGTCCCTCCATATTTTCAGCAGCGTGTGCCAGGTTGGGTCAAACCATCCTGAAGTGCAAAGAACACCCGATGTTTTCAAAAACTGTGCCAAAATCTTGGTAATGAGCATTTTCCATAGTAAAGTGTTTGTCATAGATTCAGTGAGTGTGTATTCTCAGTTAAAGTTAGGTAATTTTAGTCTTTTTGAAACTACTTCTTAGTTGTTGGACTTTTTTGTTTGTGCATGAAAGCTGTTGAGTCTGTTTAAAAATGTCTGAAGATTCTGAATTGTTATGTATGGTGTAATGCCTTGTGTCCTGAAGATGCACTTTTGGGTTTTTAATTCAAATGCAGCTAATTAAGTGTAAAAGGGAATAGTTCCCTGTCTAGCATCGCCACCAGCTGGTTGTTTTGGTTTATCATTAAACTTGTTTTTGTGTTGGCATACATATTCTGTACTATCTCAGGTTCAAACTGCACCATCTTTTCATTAAATAAATTTGAGAAGTTGAGTATGTTCCTCGATTTGGGTCGCGGCTTGTCATTAAGGGGTGATGGTGGGTCCCGGAGCCAGACCAGTTGAGAACCACTGCACTAGATGACCCAACTCCGTGCTAGAGGATCCAAACAAGGCCTGATAAATCTTATTTCAGCCATAAGTAAGTCCATTTTTCTTTTTTTTTGCAGGACATAAATGGAAATGTTGTGCGTATCTTGGCAAAGGTTGGTTTCCCAGTGGATTTTGGATTCGGTAGGCTGTAAGGATTCCAAAACTATATGGTAATCATGTGTAGCTTCATGTTATCAATATGAAATGGCATATTTTCACAACTCTTTCCCAAGTTACTCTGGAGTCCCTTCGAGTCATACTTATGGTTCAGGTTCATATGTATTTTAGAATAGTGTCATAAATATGAACAATTGACTTATATTGACTTGTAAGGCCAGGATGTGCCTTTTTTTTGTTGCTGTATGACACCAGAGGCCCTATTTGGACTGGTTGGGCTTGGGAGATCGACGAAGGGCTGAGCCCCCATTTTTGGGGGCTCTGGGGTTAAGAAGGTAAGTTACCACGAACAACCACAGGGGAATAAGGCTGAGAGTCACCAGTCAACACGGTCACTCGTTATTCTAATACACCTGTTGCAGATAATTCTACTCAAACATGTTTGCATGCTGAAAAACACATAACACAGTAGTGCGTACTCGTACATCATCTTATTTCCCTCTCTGTGTTCATTGATGGTCATAATTTTGTCATTCTCGTTGTCAGAAGAAACAAACTGACTACACCTTGGACGATACATTTACTCAAGTACTGTACTTATTATACTGTATGTATTTCTATTTTATATACATCATTCTTAAATGGGCCAATCTGCATAATGAGTACTTTTACTTTTGGTACTTTACATATATTTCGATGCTGATACTTTTTACTTTAATTTGAGTATGACTTTGAATGGAAAACTTTCACTTCCAACATTTTTTTTGTATTTTTAAACTATAGTAGTTGTATGTTTCCTGTCAAAGTAAAAGATCTGAGTACTTCTTCTACCACTGCGAGCTGCTAAAGGTTTGAACCATGCATGTGCAAGACACCTGCGTCAAGAAAACTTGGATTGCATTGAAGTGAAAGGGGGAAACCACAACTTTACTCTAGAAAAAAACAACGTGAAATACAATTTCACAAGACATCAGGGTGCCATTAGTCGGGTGCCATTAGTTGGTAGGGGCTCTTTGCATACACGCAAAGGGCCCCCACTTACAGCTTTTGTAGCCATTGCTGGTGTGTTGCGTAACAGCTGATAATTACATGCAGTTCTCTCTCTGAAAATAGAAGGAAAAAGCAGTGGACTGCCTCTGATCCCAGCAGTCGCCTCAGTATGAATGAAGGCCATGTGTATGTACATATGTGCTGCCCACATTGATGTTTTGGAGTGCTGCACGCACATGTAAGGAGGTATTTATTAAGCGTGCATACCACACACACACACCAGCAATTGTGGGCCTCAGATCGTTCAACCCGTCCACATGATGTTCAGTACGTTAGGAGAGTCTAGATGGGTTGGAAAGCATCCATTAAACCCTTCCTTGAAACCAGTCAGAAGTAAGCGGTGTCTTAAGGTCTATCTTAACTAGTAGACCAAAAAGAGACGTTACAAGGGATTTACAATTAGTCCAAACACATTTGGGATTACAAAGGTGAGCCACAAAGGAAAGACCAAAACATCATTTCAATTTAGAATTCAAACGAATGCCTTGCTGGCTTTCTGCACGCTGTTAGAGTTTCATTCTGCACCATGTAGTCTGCATTGACTACGTGTGAATACGCTATTTTTCAGATCAAGGGATGGAGTATGAAAATGTGAGAAAGACTACTTTGACTGGCTGGTGGAGGGGTCAAACAAACACAGGACTTTGAACCAGGAGACCTGTGTTCTGGTGCAGTTCAGTTATTTTAAAGTTATGATAGTGCCGTGTATTTTTGTACTTATGCTACATTGTTTATGTTTTACTTAATTTACATACTTTTTTTTAGCCCAATCATGATTTCTTTCCAAAACCTAACAAAGTGGTTTTGTAGCCCAAACTTAACTACGGCCATTTCACGATTAACAATGTGGCATAAAATTACACATAAAAAGCCTAAAATGCGTCATTGTGACATGCTTTTTATATGCCTTCCCTTGAGATCAGGTTGACCAGAGAGAGATGCTGCAACAATGAAGATGGATGTGTTTTTCTTTTCGTTTCAATGAACGGAATACAATGGTGCAATCCACGAGGAGGATCCCTGCTGCTGCTGCAGGACCAATCACAACTACAAACAGCATTTATATATATGTAGATGTGATGTTGTATAATATTCTCTTTACAGTATCATGTACTGCCCCGGACTAGAGAAACCCCTGAACTTACTTTAAGTCATATTTATGTTTTGTGCATAGACCACAGTGTTGACTGTCAAAGGTTCATCCTTCGTGGAGCACCGAGGCTGTGGTCACCATGCATTCATTTCAGTTGCAATAGATTCTGCAGTGGCCAGCTTTCAACAAACAACAGACAACAGACATCTCAAATTACTGGTACAACACAATCCACGTTTCCCTCATTGTCCTTGTTTTGCCACAATACAGCTGAATACATTTATTTTAAAAAATACATGTCTGTTTGAATCTACTTTTTTTTATCATCATTTCTTATCATCATAAGGATTTCCTCTCACACACACACACACAAAATAAAGACAACAAGTTGGCAAATTGAGCCTGATCTGATTTTCTCTGGGATCAGCTAGATCAGAGGAGAGGCCAGTTGAGTTCCTGTTCTCAGTAAATATAAAATGTGGTTTGAATTGTTTCATTGCTTTCATGAGCCTGGGGTGTTTTCAACTAAGAAACCAACCAAAAAAAAAACAGGAAACAAGAAAGAAAGACTTTTGACAGGCTTGATATTATTGTTGGGTACATAACAACATAGTCAGGCACCCTGTTGTTAAATTAAGGCGTGCGCTCACATCCACTGATGTCACAGCAGGTGTTCAGCTGATGGAAAATACCTGCTGTGACATCGCTGATTGGCCTGTTGCCAGGAGTGCAGCATGCTGGGTTTTCCAGCGCCAGTGTTGTGCTCTTAGTGATTCCGCTGTGATCAAAGTTAGACTGTCGTTTTGGGATCTGAGGGACTTTTAGGCGACATAGCCAGAGTTTTAAAACAAACATGAACGTTACAAATCAAAGTGTAATAATAATAATAATAATACATTAATTTTATATAGCGCTTTTCAAAATGCTCAAAGACGCTTTACATGGGACAAAGACAAACAGAAAAAAAAAAAAAGAAAGACAATAGAGCAAACAAACAGAACATCCCCGGCACAAAAGAAAACTGGAGAAGCTGTGCAGAATGAGTCCTGTAGTGGAGGGTAAGGAACAGGGACTAGCAGGTGAAGGCGAGTTTGGAGAGGTGGGCCTTGAGGGCCCGCCCGATTGAAGACATGGTGGGAGCCCGACGGATGTGAACGGGGAGGGCGCACCAGAGGAGGGGGGGTGTCACGCCAGGTCCAGCGCCCGGTCGTGATGATCTCCAGAGTGCTCTGTGGCTGCAACGGGGCCGACGGAGAAGTCCCAGTGCCCCGATGGCCGAGACGAACAGAGGAGCAAAGAAGCTGTTGAGCTGGAGGAGCCGCGAGGTGGAGTACTGCAGAACCATGCCAGCCCAGAGCAGCAGCAAGGAGCACAGACAGGAATGTTCAGGAGGGAGCCGGTTGGCTCGTCGACAGCCGTCGGCCAGCGAGAGACCACCGGCCAGCCAGCTAGTTGTCCAGGGAGTAGACGGTAGCCATGAAGCGCAGGTGAAGCGACAGGCACGTCAAGACAATCCACAGCAGGCAGGTGATCGGAGCAGGACAGTCGAGAGGACAGTCGAGAGGCCATCCAGGCAACGCGCCTGAGAGCAGTAGCATGAACATGGTATCAGCAGGGAGCCGGCTGGCTTGTCGGTAACCACCAGCTAGCGAGAGACCGTAAGTTAGCCAGTTAGTTGTCCAGGAAGTAGACGGTAGCAGACTAGAGCAGGTGCAAGCAGGTAAGCAAACAAATCCAGGACGAAACGTTGCAGTAGTAAGTAGACTACGTTGAATCAACTTAACTACACTGATAAATAAATAATATGGTACAAAAAAAACAAACAAAACAAACAAAAACGGTGCCAGACAGAGCGGCGTTAGTACTCGCCAGCGTACCCGTTACCTAGCAACCGTTTAAAAAGAAAATTGTACTAGTTTATTGGTCAATAAATGTGTTCAGCACGTGTCTCACTCATTTCCTCTCGGTTTCATTGTTGTCTGTTCTCACTCGTAGCTCTGCCTGGTGCCTGAAGGGCCTGTCATGCTGGAGAGCAATTCATAATTTTGCTCCTTTACAGTTTATGTGTTCACAATAGTTGTACAGAACAAAATAAGCATAATAAAAGTAAAGTCCTCTGTTTCGTGGCCATCACCTTCCTCAAAGCGGGAAACCATGACCTTAAACGTCCGCGGAAGTCCGTCGATGCTCTAAAACTCCTGAGTGGGGCCGTTCACACCAGACACGACTCTCAAAAACGCGTCGCTAGCAAAACCATTGTTTCCCTATGGTACGGCGCACCTTTCACGCGCTTTTTAAATGCCGCGCGACGCGTTTTTCGAGCGTTTTTTCCGGCACGCTTAAAAGTTGAAATATTCTCAACTTTAAGCGCCTTGCGCGGAGTCGCACAGCTCATCAATGTCACACTCGGCCAGGGCAGCCAATCGGATGAAGCAAGAGGCGGGCTTTATTACTTCACCACTTCCTTCCTGTTTTCGTGTGGTATGAACTCCGACGAGGCATTAATATTAGCTATCTTTAACTACCGCCTGGCAGTTAAACATCGCCCGGCTACCACCCGGCAGAAAGATCCGGGCGGTAACCGGGCAAAAATCACCCGGCTACCGCCCGGCAGTTGATTATTGCCCGGTTGCGCACGCAGACCCGCTCCACAGGCGCACCGGGCTGTTTTTTGGCCGGTGCGTTTTTGCCAAGGCGTTTTTGAAGCGACTGCGCTTTTAAAAGTCGCGTCTGGTGTGAACGGCCCCTATGGCGTCACTACGTCACCCCTCTAGATTCCAGATATGGTAACTTCCGTTCATTGGAAGAAAAAAAACATGGCGACGGCCGTAATCCAAGATGACGCAGGAAAACCGGCAAATTTGAGGCTTCAAAATGTCAGTCCACAAACCAGTGGGTGACGTCCACTTCTTATATACCGTATGGCGAGAACGCAAATGTTCAAATCTTTCGGACAACATTATGAACAGACCCGCTCATTGCAAGTGGGTGTGTACGTTTCTGTCATCTGGCTGGTTAGGAGAGGAATGGTCCTTTACATGAAGAGAGCAAGAAAGATGTCTAACTGGAGAGGAGAGACAATGAGATTCGGTGAATTCGGTCAGTAAGGTACAACGTCGAAATCGTCAAACCAATTCACCGTGGCGTATTCGGCTTCAGGGGCCGTTCACTTTCTATGTTATTTGCAGCCTGATATCCATAGTTGTTGGTGTAGACCATGGATGTCAAACTAATTTTAGTTAAGGGGCCACATAAAGACCAACAATTCAGACATCAGCCCACTGTTTATCTGCCTGGGCTCTCCTCTGCAGATTCCCTTGCTTTGTGACGCGTTTGTGACGCAACTTTCATGACGTGATCCATTTTTAACGACTTGTATCACAATGCATCGCGGTGAAAAATACAGTGAAATGTCCAAAAACGTTATCCTCCATTTGCAGCTTGTATTTTCTCTCTGAATTTCGTCACAACGGCTGTTTTTCTCCCGATCATTGATGGTGCACCGCCTGTAGCCCCACTGACAGCATGGGTCCAGTCCACTCCGACCCGGTCCAGCGCTTCTACGAGAGCGCTAGCAATGTAATTGTCTGTAGTGGTGTCTGTCATGGGTATCAACTCAAGGAACTCCTTTACAATGACGTCACAGCATCTGGTTGTAAGGTGAACTAAACTGGCACACACAAATCAAGCAGTCCAGCTACTGTGAGGGAATTATGGTGCTGGAAAATAATGTATTTTTGTTTTGACTTTTTAATTTAGTCAGAGAGGCTTACTGCGAAATAACTGCAACTTCATCATCATCCCAGCGTACAGGTTTTGGTTGCTTGGTAACAGCACCAAGAGCGCAACCTCCCAAGCACCTTGGATAAGAGGATTAGAGTGGCACAACTGGCTATAGATGCAACATGTGAACAGCCCCAAAGAAAGCTCCAACTATAACTATACGTTTTCATCTCATTAGCACATTTGATACTTAGAAACAGCGCCGCCGCTCCCATAAGGCGTAGGGCACCAGGCAAAAAATATGCAACAAAAAAATCTTCATAGTTATAGTAATTATAATGCCGATATTATTTTAGTATATTAATATTAGGCACCTTTTAGGCATGTGTATATCACAAAACAGGCAGAACAAGAGATATATTTAATTGCTCAAAAAAAGTTACGATGGTGCCCCCCCACCCAAAACAAATACACATTGAACTTCCCAAGCGCGCCGTGGGTGCCCTTCTCAGTGGCGAACTTTGACAGTAAGCTTAAAAAAGATGGCTTTAAAAAGACAACAGGAGTCAGGGTCAGAAAAAAGGAAAAGAAAGAAACTGCGAGATGATGCCCGTGCATCTCTTTCAGGTAAGTCCATGTTTAATCATTGTTAAATACGGGAAATGAGCGCTGCTAATTTAATGGTTAGCCTATGCATACACCTCGAACTAGCTGACTCTATTGCTAATGTTAGCAGGGCTCTCAAGTTTTGAAGACAGGCAAGAGTGACATATATCCCCCGGGAGCCGTTGACGGGGGACAGGGGACGGGGGACAGGGGACAGGGACGACGACGACAAATACGCACCGCCAGACTGCTCCAGTCCCGCCTGTCGCGTATTCCAATCACAGCCTTTTTTATTTGTATCTGTGAAAAGAGAAACATATAACAGTTAAGTGTAATCTGTGCCCTGGAGACAAGCGCCTCTCAACTGCACATTTACAAGCAGGCCTAAGTGACGCCAGCTAGATGTTGCTTTACTTTACATTCTATTATGCTTTTATATTAGATTAGATTAATCAAATAGTTGATCAATATAGGGGGAGAGCACCTTGGCTGCATGTCTTCAGTTTTAAATGTTCATATTTTTTCAGTATAAGATTCTTTGGGGATCATCATCCTCAGGGATGAGAGTTAGCGCCTCCAAATCTGAGGCCATGGTGTTCTGCCGGAAACCGGTGGATTGCTCCCTGTAGGTGGGGACAAACTGCTTACCCCAAGCGAAGGAGTTCAAGTATCTCGGGGTCTTGTTCACGAGTGAGGGTAAGGTGGAGCGGGAGATCGACAGGCGGATCGGTGCGGCTGCAGCAGTAAAACAGGCGCTGTACCGGTCCGTCTTGGTGAAGAGGGAGCTGAGCCAGAAGGCAAAGCTCTCCATTTACTGGTCGGTCTACATTCCAATCCTCACCTATGGCCACGAACTCTGGGTCGTGACCGAAAGAACGAGGTCTCGGATACAAGCGACCGAAATGAGCTTCCTCCGTAGGGTGGCCGGGCTCAGCCTTAGAGATAGGGTAAGGAGCTCGGACATCAGGAGGGATCTTGGAGTCGCTGCTCCTTGTGTCGAAAGGAGTCAGCTAAGGTGGTTCGGGCATCTAGTCAGGATGCCTCCTATACGCCTCCCATTAGAGGTTTTCCAGGCACGTCCAACTGGTAGGAGGCCACGGGGAAGACCAAGGACACGCTGGAGGGATTATATCTCCCGGCTGGCCTTGGAACGCCTCGGGGTCCCCCAGAATGAGCTGGAAAGTGTTGCGGGTGAGAGAGAAGCCTGGGTTTGGCCTGCTGAACCTGCTGCCACCGCGACCCGACCCCGGATAAGCGGTTGAAAATGGATGGATTCTTTGTTTGAATATTTTGTCTCTTTCTATACTGATCCTTTTTCGTTGTATTTCTAAATTAAAGCAGGCTCTATTCTGACATACGTACAACAAGGACAAGCACGTGACCAAGACGATGATGCAGACGAAGAGCAACCATCATGCAGCTCTGTAGACTCCACAACACCAAGCCCTGATGATGATCAACAACCCTCAACCAGCAGTTTAGGGACAGATCCGCAGAGAACCACCACCTCTTAAAGTCCTGTCATTGAGAGTCCATCAGCAGGTGACAATGTAGAGACCTGTGAGCCGCCTCCAACTGATCCTGCTCTTTGGCCGCCACAAGTTTTAGACGTGGATCGTGTTGAAATAGTACGAAGAGGTCCATTTAAAATCCCATCAGATTTTAATTTTCCAAGGGGACTAGATGGCAGGGCGTTTCATAGCAGCCTACAATTCAAAACACTCTCAAATGGAGAGAAAATCATGAGAAGTTGGCTTGTTTACTTGCAACAAAGCAATGCTGTGTTCTGTTTTGCGTGTAAGCTTTTCAGTTTGAAATCTATAAAGCTGACACATGAGGGCTACAGTGACTGGTCCAACATAAACAGTAGACTGAAGAGTCATGAATGTAGCTCAGACCATGCCCAGTGCATGTTTAAATGGAGAGAACTGGACATGCGTTTACATAAAAATATGACAATAGACCACCAGGAACTGACATTGCTGGAGTGAAGAAATGCAGACGTGTGCCTCTATAGAGCCTCCCAAAACTGGTGGAAATGCTTGATCCATACAGAATAACATTATGGCTCTCTCAAAAATGATGTCTTTGTTTTATTTTGATAATTTGGTCAAAGAGGATTTTGCACTTTACTTGAATGTGTGTTTTAGCTGTTGTGACTTTTCGTCCTCTAAATCTTTGTTTGATTTAAGAAGATTGACTATTCTTGTTTGTACATATTATTATTTAATGTCATTTATGTGTTTACTGAAGAAAAGTTTGCACTTTCAAATGTACAGTGTGTGTTGGCTTAGTGTTAATAAACTGTTAAACTGGCAGAAACAAACTTATTTTTTTACCCGGGGGGGGGGGCACCATGAAGGAGTTATGCTTAGGGCACCAAAATGGCTAGCAGCGGCACTGCTTAGAAAATAACAGTTTCATTCAAAAATATTGAAGTAAAGGTATGGGGAGCATCCTTTACCTTTACCATAAGAATCACATGCTGGAGTGATTTGAGACTATAGCTTCAAATAAGAAAAGAAACGTGTTCCATTCTCCTGAGCCAAGTGGAAAAAAACACTGTCAAACTGTCAGGAGAGACCTCCCAGACATCAAACTTTACATCAAAAAGACCTTCATCAATAGCCAACAGCCTGTGGCAGAGCTTCTTAACCATGGGGGTTGGAATGCCATGTTGAGCTGCTTCAAATGCAGGTGAGGCAGCGGGCAGTCTGCAGATACAATTATTTCACACGTTTCTGTATAAAGTACAGGCTCCGCCCCCTCACCTGGAAGTACTGACACATGGTGGGTTCAGGCTCCGCCCCCTCACCTGGAGGAACTGACACATGATGGGTACAGGCTCCGCCCCCTCCCCTGGAGGTACTGACACTACTAGATACAAGTTCTGCACCCTCACCTGGAGGTACTGACACATGGTGGGTACAGGCTCCGGCCCGTCACCTGAAGGCACTGACACATGTTGGGTACAGGCTCCGCCCCCTCACCTGGAGGTACTGACACATGGTGGGTACAGGCTCTGGCCCGTCACCTGCAGGAACTGACACATGGTGGGTACAGGCTCCGCCCCTCACCTGGAGGTACTGACCATGGTGGGTACAGGCTTTGCCACCCCCACCCCCCCACCTGGAGGTACAGACACATGGTGGGTACAGGCTCCACCCCGTCACCTGCAGGAACTGACACATGGAAGTGAAAACAGTTTGGACATATCATCCATAATACATAATCCATTTGGAGCTCTCTTTATTCTTTTATTTATAGCTGATGTCAAGAGAATGTTGAGTGCTATAACTGGAGGGACAGGTGGTTAACTGTGCCTGTACATATATTTACAGATACATAAATTTACATTTTCCCAGTGAGGGATCATTAAAGTACTTATGTTATCTCCTAACTTTTCTCTTACAGATACATCTGTTATCTGCAATGAGACAAGTTTAGAAATGCCATCATGTTTAAATTGCTATTGTTGCAAGATCTATTTGTTGCTTCGGATTTTCAGAGGTTTTCTTTAAACATCTATGGCCACAGACTCATTGCCGTTTTCAATCCAAAAAGGCAGCAGCGCTATCGTTGCGCCATCGAGCAGCGCCATACAGAAAAGCTCTTCTCTTTTCTATCCAGTCACTGAATCCAGCTGAAGTTCAACATTTGCCCTCCAGCAAAAGCTTCACATGGCTGTAAAGTTGGGCGATGCTCCTCTGTGGGTTTGTCACTATGAGTCACATTACACATTGGATTCAGTGTTAACATAAAATACTGATTGAACTACATTAATTTTCTTCCATTTTGTATTTTTCACTTGAGCATAAAGCATTTTCTTTATGCATGAGGACATTTTCTCATCTGACTATAGAACTACCACACACGCACACACACACACACACACACACACACACACACACACACACGCACACACACACACACACACACACGCACTGCTCTCAGCTGACAGTGTTGGCTCTAATGGGCCACAGGTGGCTCATGTTACTTTCCCTCACTCTACATTCAATGGCAATCTGAGTCAAACAGTTCAATATTAAAGGGTGATTTACTGGCCAACAATAGCAAACCATATGTTCCTGTTTCCCATCAATCATGGCTGACACCAAAACACAGAGGGAGCTCTTTCTCTCCTTCTGTCACTCACACTTTCCAATGCACCCTGTAGATTTGATTGAGTGCGTGTGTGTGTGTGTGTGTGTGTGTGTGTGTGTGTGTGTGTGTGTGTGTGTGTGTGTGTGTGCGTGCGTGCGTGCGTGCATACGTGCGTGTGTGCGTTCAGACCTTCACTGTAGCCCAGGCCGGAGTCTCTGTGGGTGTTTGCGTGTGTCCACACATTGACAGGTGGTTAAAGACCATGCAATGCTGCCTGAGGGACATATGCAAGAATGCATAGCACCGAGGTCTGCACACACACCTTGGATAGTGCATAGGTGGGAATGGAACCACCCCCCACACTGACACGTCAAATGGAGTCTCTCTGTTGGAGAGGTGGATAATAGAAGTCCAACATGCCTTCACTAGTTAAAATACAGTATGGCGCAGCACTGAAGTGTTTTTAACCCACCACAACTACTACTAGAGGGCTTTCAGATGATGAACACACCCTTTTTGTCACAGAGTTAGCGAGAGGCATAACAGAAACTGGAGGCAAAGACGAATCACCTTAGAGTGGCTAGTTACATCAAAAACCACATCCTGCTCTGTTGTTGGGTATCAGAACTTCCAACCTGACATTTGATTGCATATATTGAGATGACAATCTGATTCCAGACTCTTGCGACCCTACAATGTCATGTGGCTGCATAGAGATGGAGAGCAAATGTTGCTAATAGGCTAAACTTAGATGTGTAAATATGTAAATAGGCGATGTGTAAATAGGCGACTGTATTTTTCCCCAACATCAAACATAACTAAAACACAATACACTGAAAATACAATGATATCCATACAGTACTAGAGGACAACCAAGACTGGATTTCTCAGGGCAATATAAATACTTGAGTTTAAAAAGTATGCTGATGTTATCGAATTCCTTTTTACATAAACACATGACATAAATAGACCAAATTACCTCAAACATGGCATTTCTGTACCTCAATGTATTGTTGCTATATCCCACAGTGTTGTTTTTATTTTGTTTAAGTTATGCTTACCTAACTGCAGCCGACACCGAAATGTTGTTTCCTAAACATAAATGTGACCGTTTTAACGTGAAGGTGTGGCATAAGATGATGTAATAATTAACTAACATGCTATTTCTACGCCTTTCCATGAGACGGTGTTGATTTATATTGAAAGAACAATCGCCCCACACCACATTCTTTTTATGATTTTTTTTATATCAACCGGTTGTAGCTCTGTCACCTCCCTCAGCATCATCAGATGATGACCAACTGCTCCAAGTAATATATAATATTCTTCATTTCATGAACTGGATCTATACTTTAATAAAAAGCTGATATTGGCTGCACACACACACACTCACAGGCGGACATCTGTAAAGCTTTGTAATAACTGAAACTAAACATCTGTTTGGCGGGGACAAAGATGGACCTAGTGGAAAACAACAACACTGAATGGTGCCTAACTACATCTGCCATGACAACGGAGCTTTATGCTGAAGCTGGGAGCCAGTTGGCCAATGTGTGACGGATGGAGCCTCAGGGTTTGTACTGTAGCTCTGACTGCAAACAAGAGACTCTCTTTAACAGACACTTTATTCTTCCAGACTGCTAGTCAACAAGCTGCTGCCGTGGGCAGATGTATGTGTGTGTGTGTGTGTGTGTGTGTGTGTGTGTGTGTGTGTGTGTGTGTGTGTGTGTGTGTGTGTGTGTGTGTGTGTGTATGTGTGTGTGTATGTATGTGTGTGTGTGTGTGTGTGTGTATGTGTGTGTGTGTGTGTGTGTGTGTGTGTGTGTGTGTGTGTGTGTGTGTGTGTGTGTGTGTGTGTGTGTGTGTGTGTGTGCGCATTCTATTTCTAGTGACTTTTACATGAGTGGGAAACAAAAGATATTGGCAGATAAATACAGTGCCCCAGATTACATGTAATGTGCCAAAGGCTCCAATGCAAAGGAATTGAAATGTAATCTTCAAAGCAAATACCCAGGGGTGTGAAGTAGTGGTAGTGCTGGCACAGCATCAACTGAGGAGAATCCCTGTTTAAAATAACCCTTGCCAAACCCAATAATGTTATAGTAGAACAATTCAAAGATGACCGCAGGCTTAAGTGAGCCGTGGCCTCCTCTACTCGACCATAACACAATGATGGACTGGCAGCTTCCATTTGAAACAGATTAATTTGTCTGGGTCTCAGGAAAAGGCCACGAGGAAACCACCACCAAGATCACGACACTCCAGACGGGCCGCGGACGTGGAACCAAAGGCAGCTGGGGCTTGGTGACATCTAGGATCTGAAGGATTTAATCATTTAAGCATGTACAGCTGGAGATTATCTCCAGCAGTAGGATTACAAAATTGAATAAATGTCTCAGTTTCCTGGTTTGTACGGGGTGTCCAAACGCGTCTCAGGTCAAAGGTGTTTGTACCGGATCAAATAGGACGCAGGACGCAACGACGCATACTCCCCCATGGCACAGCTCAACGTATCCTCGTCCAACGATTCGTTTGATATTTTGCGAAAAAGTTACTCCTCATTTTTATTTATTTTTTCAACGACACTTGTCAATTTCCGCTCTTGCATGCATAGTATTTTTAAAATGAACTTCCCCCTTCACAGGAAACAACCTGGCTAGGGTTTAGGCAACGAGATCAGGGTTAGTGTTAGAATCTTTTTTAAATATATAAATATATACTGTATCAGTGGCTTCAGTGCTGTCTAGATCAGCTGTTTAACAGCAGGGCGCTGTTAAACAGCTATATAAGATTCAAAGTGTAATAATGTCCGTACGTATACGAGCACAAAATAGCCTAAACAGTTTGACATGTCTTGACTCACTTTTGGTACGAGACAGATTTCTCAATTTTTTTTCTGCAAATAGTACCCTGTCAACGTAGGCGTGATTAGGCCTGTATATGCTTCAGTCATACAGCTGTCTATTCAGCTTGCACTTCACTCCCACTGTATTAGGTAACAACTCTAACAATGTTTTACCACCCTTTACTTTTGAATTACAAGAACTTGTATTACATATGCGCAAATAATTGAGTAATTATGATGACTTGAAACATCAATGGCAATAAAAAAGCGGTAAGGTACGGCAATGTGAGTTCCTCTTTTTTTCAATTCCTTTGTATTCATTTTATCTCTAGCTTTGAAGATTAGCGGCAGAACATTGATGTGCTGTTGAACATCCTCATGATTATGTATCGCTTGTTTCCATGCTGGTATGTGTTATTGTACCGGGGGCTAGCGGGGTCAGCGCACACTGCTTTATCAAAATACATGTCTTTCTTTCTTGATGACACATTATTAAAAGCAATGTTACTTGACTAATGTTTTAATATTCTGCAAAACCAAATAAGAAAAGTAAAAATAATAAATATTTCAGTGAATATGCAAGAATAAATAAAGCAGTGCTCTATGTCTCATCAAAATAGGTAAAGGAATACTATGCTATATTAAAGTGTCTAATGGCATAATAAATACAGCATATAAGATATTAGGGGAGAGTAGATCATGTAATACTCTATAGATAGATACTCCAATAGAACACTACCTTGTCATACACCGAGTACCATCTCATATGTTTTTAGCTCAAAGGACCCAGATGACCTCAGTACATCTGTATGAATACATGATTCATTCTCCTCTCTGCTGCCAGGGGCCCCTCACTATTCATGCCTGCCGACGGCATGATGTAGCCACATGGGGGACAAAGCGCTGACTCCAGCCCCTGACATCCTCCTCACTTGCGACCTTTGACCCATTACAAAAGAGGGTTGTCTCCCTTGACAGAGATTTCCCTGCTGTTTGACGGCTGGGCGGCACAAAAAGCCGCCTGGCCCTGTTGACAGGGCATTAAGAGGGACAATGAGGGATAGACTGGGAGCCCCCCCCCCCACACACTGGAAAACAACACTTCCTGTCACTGGATGGGTATATTGGCAAACTGCCATATCCGTCTTCCCTGAATGGTTACGTTCTCATTTCAACTCAAGATCCACTTACCGACTTTTGTTTCCAGAGCATTCAACCACACTTCATGGTCTTCACCAGTGGATGGTTTGTTCAGTTGTCATGGATGTTCCAGGAGGGTTTTGTGGTAGGATGGGAATGGCTGTTATCAAGTTCCATACTTAGGTCATGTGATGATAAAGACTAAGATGCGGTCAAAGGCTCATGAAGATGAAAAGTGGACCATGACAAGTATTATCAAGACATTGCCGTCACAGTTCATTGTAGTGTATGACCCTAGAGCTCATGCTTGAACTAGGGATGCTCCGACACGTCTTTTCAGTCCCGATACCAATGGCGGTACCTGGGCTTTCGGAAGTGGAAGAGACTGGAATCATTCTTTTTATTTTATTTTGTACTACTTTCCTAACTTTGAAAAACTAAATTAGCAAATAATTTCATGGAGACAAATGTAATGTATTGTTATTTATTGAAGTAATTATTAAAGTATCCGATACCAAATATTGTCACCGATAATGATGCAGCAATTTGAGCAAGTCAGTACAGGCCCGGCGCCAGGCACAGATTTGCGGGGGGGGCCTTACGTTGCTTTGGGGGGGGGGGACTTTTTTTTTACAGGCTATGGTAGCATAGTAGTTCAACTTTTCACCTATAATCGAACTCCGGCACAAAAAGGTGACAGACGGTATCATTTAGAATCTCACAAGCTAATAAATAGGCCAGCTGAGCAGGTAGCCTACCCAATAGAATTAGACATGAACCGTAGGCCTATGGCAATCAATCAACACAGCAATGAAGCAACACATAAGTCCCACAATATCCAACACATGGCCAACACATGGCCAACACATCCAGCAACAACATTAACTACAACAATAACGATAACAACACACTCAACAACAACACACTGTCCGGTGTTTGTCGGAAACAGAGCGGAGCACAGCATGCAGCAATGACGAAAAGGGCCAACCAACAGCTAGCCTACAACAGAAATTAAGAAGACATTGCTTTGCATTACATGTTTGTTTGTTTTTCCAAGAAAGAACAAACACATAGGCCTACAACCAATCATTTAGCCTCGTCCATAGGGCCAGCAGGATGGATAAAACCAGATAACTCACCATTAGTAGAGCGGGAGACGACGGTTGGCCGCCAAGTGAAATCTGCGTAGGACAGTGTCCCTCCATTCACTCCTGAACTTCTTTGTCAAGTCCTTCTCGAAAGCATAATCAGGTTGGCCTTTCATTTGTGGAGCATCAACTGTCTGTGATCAAAATGATTTTGCTCTTTTTATCAGGAGAAATGTAAAAATCTGGCAAATATTTGTCATTATTATATGTTATAAAGGCTTAAAACACTGTGTAAAAAGTAAAAGGTTAAGAAATGTATTTGAATTTGTATCATATTTCTCTTCTAAACAATTGAAAATGAACATGACCAAAGCTTTTGAGATTACAGAAATGAAATTGAACCTATTTTACATCTTCTCAAACAGTTTTGTTTGCATAGAGCATTCAATATCCATGTTATAGACTTTTATATGTGTCCATGTCCAGGCGTTTTAGAGATTTGTTTATCTCCCTGAAGCAGTTCCGGTCCAGCTGAAGACAGAACCCATTATTGCCCTCCTCAAACATCCAGACAGGCTTTTGGAGGCAGCTAGTACAGTGTTTCCTCCCCAAAATGACTTTCTGCCTGTCCTTTTCCCACTGTCCTTCTTTGTGTTTGTGTGGACAGAAAAGTGGCCTTTAATGGGGAGTTTAGGTGGGCCAGCAAGTAGCAGAACTATCAGAAACTATACTAATACTATTATTTACAACCACAACATATTATTTCCAAAGAAAACACCACTCAAAAGGCAGTGAAAAGCCAGTCACACTCTCTTCCCTGCTCTCTGCTGCTGCTCTGCCCTGCTCTCTTCCACCACTCCCCCACAGACAAGCTCGCCGCCGTTTTTCTATACCATTACCATAATGTCGAATTGGAAAGCTATGCTTCTTAGCGTTCAGAATCCGTTGGAATTACGTCGATGCCGTAAATATTCGAGGAGTTACGGTAATCTTAGTTGTGCATCCTGTTTGCATATTACTTCCTGTGACAGCTCAACAGAGTTGCGCTCTTTTTTTTACGTGTGATAAGTGACTGACAAGGCTTGGCCGTCCAAGGTGGGCCCAGCCGAGTCCGAGGGCGGGCCCGGCCCCCGAAGGCCCGCCCATAGCGCCGGTTCTGAGTCAGTATCGGACTGATATCCGATATCAGTATTGTTATCGGTGCAATTAAACATTTATTATAATCAGATTTTGAGGCAATACAATTAGAATGACTCCCTCTACATTGCTGCCTTGAAACATTTCAGGCATTTCATCTATATCTTAAGGTGTTTTTATGTTAATAGTGAGCTTTATGTTACCAAGCACAATATCACTCTCTAGAGCAGTGGTTCCCAACCTGTGGTTCCCAACAACCCAATGGGCCACACGATAAATTAAAGGGGTCAACGGGACAACAACAACAAAAAAGATTCCTGCCACACAAATAAGGTAAATACATTTTACACAGTTTGGTTTACATTCATATAAAATACTTAGGCTTCTAAAAGGAATTCCAATAGGACAAAGGTAATCACTCTATAGTTGAGCCGGTCACAACTTGAGCCCCTTCTTCACTGAAGAAAACAAAACAAAACACGAACATCTGGCTTTTGTTTCCTGTGGGAGAAGTCTCAATCAGCATCCATTCACCAGGACAAATGACTCTGCAGTAGAGACAGGTATGCATCTCCTCCAGCTCCTACGGGCAGTAATGGAAACATGACGTGCTAGTTTTCGATGCAGCGCTATGTGACGGCATTGAACATTATTGAATTATTATTCAATAATAGATTATTGAAAATAATAAATCAAATCAACAGGGATTTCGACAATTATTACAATGTAGGAAAAATACAATTAATATGCTCTCCTCAAAGCCAGACTCCAGTCAGACAACAGTAATTTTACCTCGTCGTAAAACACACTTCATTTAAACTCGACAGAAACTAAACTAAACTCATCAACACCGTCTTTGTTTGTCTTTCTATCACCAATTCTGGTTTGAGAGTTTGTAACAAAGAAGGAAAAAGTTACATTATTTTATAATACAAATAAATACAGAAGTAACTCTGTTCCAGTGCTGGTGACATTGAACGTGACACACCTGAGAAAAAGAAAAGCCAGTGCAACAGCACGGCACTCTCACTATGGGAAAGGAATCAATCGTCTATTTTTCACATCTTTTCCCATGTTTAAAAGAAAACACATATATGTGTAATGTTGGGAAGGGAAGTGTAGTCAAATTTAGGCATCAGCCTTCGGTTCTGCCAAGTGAAGCCAATGTGTCTTATAACCTGCATTCTCTCTACTGGCCACCAGGGGGCGAATCCTCTGGTTGTATAGAAGTCTATGAGAAAATGACTACTTCTCTCTTGATTTATTCCCTCAGTAAACATTGTAAACATGAGTTTATGGTCTCAATCTCTAGTTTCAACTCTTCTTCAATACAGCATGATGTTCATTTAGTAAAGTATGGTCCATAGTATTGTCCATAGAGTCACATAGACCATAAAGTAGGATATGCTGTAGGCCGGTGCTACAAAATGATTAACAGGTCGACAATTTCTTTTGGTAGGGCCATCTAATCCCAGTATGATTCAATGCAAAAAAGCTATCACGCATTACTACTTTGCAGTTAAATATTTAACATTTATTCCAACACTTTGACATAATAAGGACATCTTATTAATACAATTCAGTATATTATATATATTTTAGTGTTTTTTAAGCTTAGTTGGTCACATTTGGACTTGCACATCTATGTAAAATAAATTGAAATATGATAATTAATAAGGGATATTATTATGACGGATTTGTAATTGTATGGATATGAAGGTCACTTTTATTACTACAGAATGATTGATGTGTGAATGAATGTTAGACAAATAGTGCATGCTGCTTGTATATGGACTGCCGCTTTAAGGAATTGTAGTTCTCTTGTTCGCCTGAGGGGGTGGAGCGAACATTGACTTTTGAGACAATAGACTCTACCCTTTTTGGGGAAGAAGAAGAAGACGAAGAAGACGAAGAAGAAGAAGAAGAAGAAGAAGAAGAAGAAGAAGAAGAAGAAGAAGAAGAAGAAGAAGAAGAAGAAGAAGAATAGTTCCGCCCCTGAAACGGCAGGTCCAATAACATGGTTATATCCAGAGGTAAATAAGTATTAACCAATAGGAAGGGCCCTAAGTCCCGTGAATGAGTAGAAAACTAACTTGAATGCAAATGCTCCCTCTCTTCCCGTCTGCCCAGCGAACCCCTCAGACCTGTGGTCTGGAGTCCGCGGTGGATCTGAAGAGCCCGATCGAGAGCATAAGCTGTCTGTCATTTTTATTAAATATACTTTTACTATAACTCTTTTGGATTCCGGACCTTATTCCCCATCACCTCCCAGGATCTTGAACATATACACATATATATATATATATATATATATATATATATATATATATATATATATATATATATATATATATATATATACTGTATATATCATGTTGCATACCCCTCTGAAAGATAGTCCTGCACTTGACAGAGCAGTTATCCATGTGTGTCCTCCTGATGTTCTCATGTTTTCTTAATTTTTTTCCGACAAGTGCTTCATGTGCCTTACTCCCGTAGCTGTCCATGCTGGATCGGTCCACGTTGATTTAAAAAGCAAGCATGGAAAGTAAAATAGCGTTAGCATGACTGCATCCAGCAGCTAGCTTAGCCAAACCTTCTTGTTTTAGCTCAGCCGTCTGCACAGAAGCTCAAGCTGCTCCCTTTCACACCAGTCTTTTGTTTTATGGTGAGGTCCGGTTGATCTGGGACCAGGTGTTTTACCTGTAGTTTCTCCGCCAAAGGTCTTCTCTCAAACGGGTGTTGGAGGAGAGATTATACAGAGTTAGCATTTGGTTTTCTTTGAAGAGCAGAACTCTTTTTTTTTTGCGCAGATATCCTATTTTAAAAATATTACTGGGTATATTCCATAGCTCATAAACACAAATATTGACAATTTGTATAATTTATTAATTTTATTATACTTTTTATAATTCACAATTTTATAAATATATATATTTTTTTGGGGGGCAAAAGGTGGGTGGGGCCAGGCCCTCAGGCCGCCACTGGCTACCGGAGCCATACGGCAGCTATAGCACATTGTCTCTCCTCCGCTGTCCAGATACGGACAGTTATTTTCACTGGTTGCATAAAAAAAAACAAGATGGCTATGGGGAAAAATGCTGAACTCAAGGCTCCTTTAGTAAAGTATGATCCATTCAGAGTCAAATAGACCATAAAGCAGAGGATGTTTTAGGGCGGGGCTACCTTGTGATTGACAGGTTGCTACCACAGCGTTGTCCGGTCTTGTGTAACAATTTGGTTGCCTAAAAATGTCTCCAGCTTTCGGTTGTACTTAGCTGCTGGGAAGTGGCCGACTTTTAGTTTCTCACTTAAGGACAGGAGGAGCCAGGGATGGCTCTGCCCACTGACACAGCCGCATTTCTTCCACTGCATTCTGGGATGGATTCCAGCTCCCCTGTGATGGGCTTGAGTGTGTATGGTAAATGAATGAATCACTGGTTAGGTTGCTTTTTTCCATGTTGCTCAGATAATCTAATGTCAGTGATTGCTATGAAACTAATATCTAATATCTAAACTAATATCAATTAATTAATTTAATAAGAGAAAGGGTTGAATGTATATATTAATTAGAATGCAACTGTTGCTTTATTACTGAAATAAATAAACTATCTTGCTAAACAAAGAAATGTGTTGTTATTTATTGGTCATAGATTTTGGAGTTCACAGTAAAAATGTAAAGTCCCTGACTGGTACATTGATTTTGTTTTATTTTTCTTTGTACAGTCCTTCAGAACAACTGTGCTCTTTTTGTACTTGTACTGTTATTTAAGTATTCATGGTCACAATAATGACGGTCACAATTCTTATCGTATTCATTTTAGTCTAATTAGTTTTATATTTGGTCAGTAATAAGCATAAAGCACACTTTATGCTTTTTAGGCAAGGACACTACATTTCTACTACTATTTTATTCTGCCAAAGAGATACTGAAGGAAGTGTAATTATTGGGGTGGACGGTGGTACAAATGCAGACCATCATTTACAAAAAGACACAAAAAAAGGTTATTCACGGTTTGGTTTCCCTGATCACAGAAAAAAACTAATATGCAGTCGGTGAACATGTTGCAGATCGGTTCTACAAGAACACTTTGTAACTTTGCAGACAAGTTTATTGAAAATGTCTCCTCGTTATGTTGATGACACACATCATTATCTAATTCATTTTTAACCTTCTCGGAGCCTCATCTTGGTGTGAGCTACAGAGATGTTTTAAACTAGATTTGTTTTATAAGCATTCAAGATTTAAAAAAGATTAAGAACATTTGAGCGCTGAATGATTCTCTATTCTCCATTCTTCTAAGGTGCAGTTTGCTAGTTTGGTTTACATCTGTTGTCTCTTTTATGTGAATACAAATATATATTTTATGTTATTTTCAAACCTTTGTTTTCTTAAAGTCTGTTATATGCAGTGGCGGCCGGCCAATAGAGGGCCACATATGACTTATATGTGTTTTTATGTGGTAAAACTTGTTTTACGCTGCCATCCTGGACAGGAAATATTATAAAAGGAGTTTATTTATGGTGTTTAAAACCCTCAATATTGTATCCCTACATCTGTTTTAATCTACTGAGTACAAATGCAGGGTGGTGGTTACCGTTAACTAGGGTTGGGTACCATACTGGCACCAGTTCCTGGCACCGGTTCCAACACCGGTTCCAACACGTCCGGTACCTACCAGATCGAAAAGCAACGCAGATTTCGGTGCTTCCTTCCGGTGCCTGAGCCGATTTAAATACTTTTTTTTTTTACACTACTCTGTAAAGTTGCACGGTATATAGATACTAAAAAGGTAGCGCGGTACCCGCATGCTAAAAACGATTATTAAAATAGCGCGGATCAGGGCGCACTTGCTGCTCTGCTCTCTGTCTGCCTGCATGCAGAGCGGGGCTCGAGGGGGCGGGGCTTCCAGCGCTCACACACACAGTGCGCGCACACAGAGATCGCTGGGGACACGAGCACGAGCTTTTGAACGTCCGTCCTCAGCTTGCTGGAACAAATCTCTCCAGTTAATATTAATGATGACGTGTAGTCCAGTAAAACAGCAGTTTGTAGAATACAACAGTCTCTGAGTTCTGTTGCACACGGTCCCATCAGGCCAGAGACACGAGCACGAGCTTTTGAACTGATTGGACTGGTGTCTGTTCTTTTTTTAAATATATATATATATTTATAGTTTGAAGTTAAAAGGTTTGAAGCTGTAGTTTGAAGTGTGTTTTGTATGTACTTATTTATTTATATCTATAGTATACTTTAAACAGTTAATTATATTGTTCAATTTGAAGAAAAAAATCGGAAAAAACCCAAACGATACCCATCCCTACCGTTAACCGGTCTCGTCCCGCATTCTGCGCATGTCCTCTGCGGTCACACACTAAACTGGAAGCTGTGGACAGAGAGAGCGAGAGAGAGAGAGCGAGAGAGGGAGAGAGAGAGAGAGCGAGAGAGGGAGAGAGAGAGAGAGAGAGAGAGTTAACAGGGAACAGGGAATTCATGGAGCGTGTCACAGCACCACTGTTTTCTATGTCTTCTTGTCCACGATGCCCTTTAGGATTTCAATAAGATGCGTGTGTGTTTCCAGATAATCAGTTTCTTCCTCGCCGTCAACTTTTACTGCCAGCCGCTCCGAGCTCAGGGTGAGTCCGTCCGTCTTTTATTTCAACTGTGTGTCATGTGTCCATTATACCGTCTGCGTCTTTAATGCATTTGGGTGACTTGCTGAAAAATGACAGGATGGTGTATAATTCAAGCCCCGAGTCTTCTGTCGTTTAACCACTGCAGGTCGGGACGAACTTGTTGATTCACTGACAGCTGCCATCCGTTAGCCCGAGACCTCGCTCCTAATGTAGTGGTGACAACTTCACGCCAAACTCCATTCACAAATCTGACAAAGTGATATTCCCTTGCTTCATAGTTAAGTTGAACACCTCGCAGACTGGTCGGCGCGACGTTTTTGGATTCATAAAAGTCCTCTGCTAAATTCGGGCAACGACATATACAGCAACCTGCACTTTTTTCAATAAAACTTCTCCATTTTATCCGTGATTATACGGCGCTAGCTACCGCCCACCACGGAGTGTCTCGGTGTGATATGACTAGGAATAACGGGGGGAAACAATTGTAAATGTTGTTATTTAACAATGTTTAGTGTATTTATTGCACGCCGAATTAAATAATGCGTCTTTGATATGACCATAAGGCTTTTAGTGGTGATGTTTACGTATGTATCTATGCCGAAAAGCAAAGCGACGATATCTTAAATTAATCCGTTATTCGAATGAACGTTAGCATGACGCTCTGTCCGTCTCGGTGAACGCGACGCTTTGGGTTAGCGTCCTGCGTTTCTGAGAGCTGGGACAAAGTTTTGGGACAAGCCTTTGAAGTTTTAGGACAACTATGGCGTAGTCCTTAAACGCTTTTCTTTCTTTTAATATTTGACTGCTGGTAAGCTGTAATAGTTTAAAAAGTACATTTCTGCGGTTCCTTTTGTGACAAACAGCCGCTGAAAGGAAAGAAGCAAAGCTGACATCGGGAGGGGGAAAAAGTGAAACGGGACCGTTACCGCGATGGCAAACGCCATGAACAACGTACTCTTCTTTGGTTATTAGCTAATGCACACAGCTTCTGGAGTTCATTGTTAAGAACCAGTAGGACCCATTGTTCTATTCGGCATCCCTGCCATACCCTCAAAACGCATTTACTTCCATAAATACGTAATGTTTTAACTTGTTGGCGCCTTATTCATATCATTCTCACACTCCCCACCTAAAACCCCGTTACTTTCATAAGCACTGGCAAACTTTCATAAGCACTGGCAAACTTTCATAAGCACTGGCAAACTTTGAGCGGAAAGTAATTTTGAATAAATACCAGCTATTGAGAGGATATCCGCCACCAGCGTGGAGATAAGGATTTAATCCTAAATCAAGTTTCACTAGCTTTCTTCGGGGAGAAAGACGGGAGACGAGTCTGGCTGCTCAAAGAAAACCCAGCGCACGTCAGCGAAACGTCTCTATTAGCTTCTCAAGGTGCTAATTAATTCACTGCGGCTCGTTTAGCTAGCCGGGCAAACACAGAGGTGTGTGTCGGTGCTGTTGGACAACTGGCCGTGAAACTGCTTTCACTTGTTAATTGGCTGAGTCAACATGGAGCTGTCCCTTTGCCCTCTGTTGCTACATTTCTTTCTTCTTTTTTTGGAGCCATTTGGCAAGACGTCTTCTCCGGAGACCTTCAGCTGTTGCCGGTCTTTAATATCATTTTGGCTAATGAGGATCTTAGCTTAGTGTTTTAACCGAATCGGCTCCAGGGGTTCGGGTTATAAATTGGTCTAACATGTGGGTAGGTCTTTGATGTTTTAGTCCACGTGGGTGCAGGATGTGGATTTGCTCTGGATAAATATCACTCTGTATCATATTTTGTTTTCTTCTTCTCCTTCTGACATCTGCCAGGAACATGAAAGCAACACAGCTCTTTAGATCCTCATTTGGGGTCCACATTGTGTCCCAAAGGCTTGTGTTAAAGTTAAAACAACCCTTTTTTCTGTTAAACCGCTCATTATGTCTGTGTCCACCTTCTCCTGACGACCCTGTCTGTCACGCCCACCTGCTCACCTGCAGGACAGACCAGTGGCAGATAGGGTCGTCACAACAGTAATAAAGGTCTCAGACAACAAAGGTAATACATTACACCATGTGGGAAAGTGGCCTGCCCTTAGGAAGATAATGGCTGTATTCTGACGTCCTCGCCACAATTATTTTTGTGTTGAAATGCCGCCATACATTCCATACTTCTCTACCAAGGTTTTGTGAAAACTTTGTTTCTTTCATGTTGTGATTCGGTTATGGAGGCTAGCCGTGAGAGAATGCATCTGGAACCAATTTTGCCTCCTCAAAGCAGAAGGGGAAGAGGAGGGGAAGGAGGGAAGTGAACGGCAGCCCCTTTTCTTTCCATGTCCACTGAGCAGGCTCGGGCCTGAGTCCCACAAACCTAATTATAGTTATGTGAACACAAGATTAAAGTGCAGCATAGAGTTGGATTTCTTGGCTATCCCTTGATATGCGCTATTTGAATTGACTATGAAATATAATGTTTTTTTCCCACTGGCAAACAGTTGCTAGTGTTTTGTCGAGGCTAAATATAGATACAAATAAATAAACCTAGTAAACATGTGACATAGGATGAATTTCCTAACCCCTAATCCAAGTGCCTTCATCATTTCAAGTGTTGATTGTAAAAGAAAATGTTATTTTCTTTGAATGTCTCAAAGAAAGAAAAAAAAGCATTCTGTATATATTCTTTCTGAACAAAAAAAATAGCCAAACCAGCAGATATCCCAGCAGATATCTCCCAGAAATATGAAACACACATACAGCCACGACAAAAAGAACAGCATATTGATGATACAGTAGAGATGGAAACAATGTAGAATTATATTGTGGATCGTGATAACAGACGCTCACAATAAGTTTTAAGATTTTGGGGAATTTCAGGATAATCGCGTAATATTGTCAATTGATTGACTCAAAAAAAGCTGTCAAGCTGTCTATCATCATTAAGGAGTTTTCAGCATATTCTAACCATTATCGGCATAATATCGTGAATTGCAATTATTTGGGCCATAATCATTTTGTAATATCGTCCCATGCCTAAGTCAAATGGTCCCTTAAAATTTATGGATTCTGGGTTATTTTGCAGCTCAATCTACATTCCCAACATTATGAAAGCGTCAATTCGTTCTACTTTAAAATTCCATTTGAAATCCATCTTTTAACGTTCCCCTTTTAACTTTATCACAGGACCAAAAGGAATATTTAAGTCACATTTTAAACATTTATCCGAGGAGCTGCTGTCAAACTTACGATTTTGTCTCTACTATAGTATGTTCCTCTCATTTAATCATACTAAATTAACTTCCCGCTGGCATTTTGTTCAATAAAAATATTAAAGGGGGAAAGTAGAGTTGTTAGCTTAGCCTAGTTTCTAAATGTAACAAGTTCCGTACTACAAAGGAACAACTAACTTCAGCAGACACTTATATTATAATTCATTCCCATGCATGCTTCAGTCGCAGCCCAGAGCTAAACGGCTAACGAGGTTACGTAACTTACGTTGATTCGCTTTTGATGCTTTCAAGCTTTATTCAAAACAAACATTGGGTGAAGGTAAATTACAGTGCTATCATGATGCGTTCAAATGTAACCAAGACAATTTAATTTAATTCCAGTTGTTTGAAGGAGATGTTTTCACATCAATGTAAAATAGATATTAGAGTGAATTATCACCTGTTTAACTTCCTACCACTAGTTCCAAGCAGTTCATGAAACATCTTTTTTTTCCATCAAAGCTAGTGTTTGAATACAAACACAGTCTTTTCTTTCCTAATCATTTAAATTGTGTCCTTAATGTGAATAACCACTATTGATGACAATAACAAAGTAAAAGAAGAACAGTTTGACGGTTTACACAGACTTTGGACGTTGAAATATTCAATTCAATTCAGTTTATTTTGTATAGCCCAACATCACAAATACAAGTTTGCCTCGGAGGGCTTTACAATCTGTACACATGACAGCCCTGTCCCGGGACCTCACATCGGATCAGGAAAAACTCCCCCAATAAAGATTGTAACAACCCTTTCACAGGGAAAAAAAGGGGAAGAAACCTGAGGGAGAGCAACAGAGGAGGATCCCTCTCCCTAGATGGACAGAAGCAATAGATGTCATGTGGCCAGAATGAATTGTTGAAATATGTTTTCAGGTCGTTGATATAGCTTGTAGAATACACATCCACACACATTAATCTATGCAGATAACACGGGTCAGTGGTGAAAAAAAAGTTAGTCTGGAGTAGGGCTGCAACTAACGATTATTTTAATAATCGATTAATCGGTTGATTATTTTTTCAATTAATCGATGAATCGGATAAAAAAATGTTTTTATTAAAAAAGCGTTCATTTCCAACCCTTTATTCAAAAACAGAAGTGACTCTTTCATTCTGGGTCTCTTATGACCACGACGTCACGTTGTTGGCTAAGGCCAACTACGTGATTTGCTTCATTCTACTTCTAAAAAAAAAACCTGCAGCCAGATCCTCCGGTGTGCCGGTTTAACGTTAACGAGTGACAGCGTGAACTGAACCAGACCGGGGGGTGACGGCATGTTTCATCACGTTACGTTTTTTTACAAGCAAGACTGAACTGTAACGGAACGGAACTTTAACGACAATACAGGGCTCTCAAGTTTTTAAGACAGGCGGAGGCGCGGCCGGGATTACATTTCACCCAGATACAACAGATACGTTTTTCTGATTGGCTATTCGTGTAGCCCATTTCTTTTTATTGATTGGCAGGGGATTCGGGGGAGACGTGCTTGATTCCTCCATGGTGAGGGCAGCGCGACCAGGTCATGTTTGTGCGCTGCGGCACATTAAATAGCCTAGAGTTTTTTTTCAGCGTGAGAAATACGATGTGTGGTAGGAGGGCGGGACTTAAGACCGAAATGCGTGACAGTCACGCTCAATGCGTGACACTTGAGAGCTCTGACAATACACAACCCAAACACGTTAGCTAACGCGATAGCAAGCTGACTAGTTTCCATTAAAAACAAGTTTGAGGAACATGAAGACGCTGATTGGCCAAGACTCGACTTGTCAAAGATCTTCTATTTTTGAGAACACCACAACCTCAGCTTTTCTCGTGTCTCACTCCAATCTCAGAAACGCTGGCCGGCCAGTTGCTCTGCTCCGTTCTTTTTTTTCTTCTCCGCGACTTATTGCCCGGCGTAATAATCGCGCGACACAACGAATCAATAATGAAATTCGTTGCCAACACTTTTGATAATCGATTTTTATCGATTTTATCGATTCGTTGTTGCAGCCCTAGTCTGGAGCCTTGCTGGCAATTATAGTTCTTACAAAGAAGATTCGAATCAGCAGGTCAAACTTTTGACATATCGCATCTCGGAATGGGCCAAGAAAACAGTCGGTCAAGATGTTTAATGTTCTCTGAATTTGTTGGTTCTCAAACTATTTATTGTATTACAAATAAGTAGACGGCTATCGCAGGATAATTACATTTTCGGCTCATTTCCTGAAAGTCTTCTTCTCGTGTCTTTTATCATGTTATGCGTACTGTATTTGGGATATTTAGGATATTTATCTCATAGTTCTCCCCCAAAATGAATAACTCTGGAAACCCGTGGTTTTCCCAGAAGCACTCCAGGAAGAAATGCAATTTAGCTGTAATTGCATCCAGTCAAACTTAACTTTCCATTTAATTTTGAATGGGCTCCAGTGTGCTTGACTGGGTTATGACCACAGAGGATAGCAGGGATATTAAACATAACAAGATTAAGATAACGTTTTGTTTTTAACAAAATACATATTTTCTATATTCAGTAGACAGAATGCACGTTTTAAGACACTTCCGCATCGGCTTCACTCTTCAGAACCGGAGGTTGATTTGAACACCTGAGTGTAGCTGAAAACAGTTTCCCCTCTCTGCCTCACCCCGTAGCCATATGCCCCTCATTATGTCATTTCCCATTACATTCACGGGATACAGCAGGTCAGGTCTGCATCCCCCTTTGATTCTGCTAATTGAATATGATATGAGGGGGCAGGACATACTCTACCATCTGGAAGTGTGTGTGTGTGTGTGTGTGTGTGTGTGTGTGTGTGTGTGTGTGTGTGTGTGTATATGTATGTGTGTGTGTGTGTGTGTGTGTGTGTGTGTGTGTGTGTGTGTGTGTGTGTGTGTGTGTGTGTGTGTGTGTGTTGACATCTGCTGTCTCTCTGATAGGATTCAGGTGTTCAGGAGGTTCCTGGATGTGTGGCTGTTGTGTGAGTGCTACCTAGTTTACATCTGGTCAACATGTGACATACTCAGGCTCTTTACATAACCATATAAACACAAGATAGTGGGATGAATTTAAATTATACATATAAATTCACATGTCTTGTTTTCTGTTTTTTTTGTATGCGATGATCCATTTATGCAGCAAAACTCAAATTCTGTTGAATTGACAGATTAAAAGACAGTTATGACAAGAACTTTAAATTCCATGACACTGTTGGAAGTTTCCATGGCCAACATAAACATCATTTCAGACATAGAGGTAGGCATTCAGATCTTCTGACAAGGGTAAAAAACGTATGTAAGTCCATCAGAGGAAGTATTGAAACAAAGCAGTGCTGCTCCTCCCCCTGAAGTCTGCTCACAGCTCGCTCACAGATGGAAGTCTGATGGCAGACCATAATAGTTCCGTACAGGTGGCAACCTCTGGGTCTGAAAAGTGAAGTCAATGCTGAAGTGCCTTGAAATACCTGCATTCTCTCTACTGACCATCAGGGGGCGACTCCTCTGGTTGTATAGAAGTCTATGAGAAAATTACTTCTCTCTTGATTTATTCCCTCAGTAAACATTGTAAACAAGGTGATTGACAGGTTGCTACCGGAGCCGTTTACGGCAGCTATAGCACATTGTCTCTCCTTCGCCGTCCAATTATGGACAGTTAATTTCACTGGTTGCATAAAAAAAAAAAACTTGGTAATGGGAAAAATACTGAACTTGAGGCTTCAAATCCGTAGTCCACAAACAGACCATGAGGACTAAGTCCACTTCGTATATACCTCTACGGTTCTGTATCAGGTGAATGTTGCACTCATCAGTGTCTCCCCAGTGAACACTTTTTATTGTCTCATGTGTATTGAATACTAAATGTTGACGCAGTTTACTCTTACTTGAGTTCGGCGGCAGAGGGATCACTATCAAATCCCCCCTGAATGTCAATCCTCTTGTGTGAAAAGCCCCAGAAATATTAAAACCATACAATGATGTAGTTTATCTTCTTATCTTTTTACAAGTCAAATAGTGATGCATAGAGAGAGGGGGGAAATCTGTTTTCTTCCAAAACGTGCTCTGTTGATCCTTTAATACTCAGCACCGTATGGCAAATCTCAATGAATCAATGCACAGGAAGTGACCTTTGACCTCCATCCATTAAACTCTCCCCCCACAGAGTCTGCAGCGGCTCTGAGGAATGCAGGAAGGAAGGCAGTAGCATATGAGAGGCTCCTCTGACCTGAGCATGTGTGGCTGTGTGCTCAGGTTAAAGTGGCAGGGGGGTTTGGGAGGACCCTAGCGGTCAATCCACATCGCTGTTTTGGAAGGCCGTCATTCTCAAGTCTCTCTGAACACATACGCCTCCATTTTATTAAATGTATCAATCCCCTCTGAGGTGAGACGTGTGTCTCGGTTCATGGCCAGGCCATGGCCACATGTAATTCTAGGGGTACCAAATCCATCACGATTACGTCGTATACCATCACCTCCATTGGTTTGGTTCTCCAACAGACTCCAACAGACTAACCATAGACATGAAAATAAACACAAGAATACTCATTCAGTGTTAACGTACGCTCTATTTATCACAGCACATGAATAACTCTAATTTATAACTAAATGTGAGGTTCAAAATGTTTTTAACGATGGGGGCCGGAAGGGTCCAGACTTCATATCAATTACCCTGCAATGTGCTCACTACTTCCCAAACACATACATTTTAGCCAAAACCTTACTATTTGAATACCTCCAACTCTCACAGATGAGTAGTGTGCCTGTGCAAGTGTGAGGCTGTTTATGTGGCAGTGTTTTAAACAGGCGGCAACGAGAGAAGCCGATGCAGAAGTGCCTTAAACCTGCATTCTCTCTACTGACCATCAGTGGGCAACTCCTCTTGTTGTATCCAAGTTTATGAGAAATGTTTTTTCACTAAGGGATTGTATGCTTCATTATTCTTCAAGCATTTTTGTGTTAGAAAACCTTTTATAAATTACACTTCATAAATCTGTTGACATGGTCCTGTTTGAATATAATTCTAAATGCATTCATATCATCAAACATTATTTTTTTTCATCCACTGATGCACCCTCCAGCCCATTTATCCATCAACACCTCGGCTCTTCAATAAGTTAAAGACACTGAACGAATGAGCCGATCAAAAAGCTGCTTTCTTCTAGGAAAGTCTTAATTCTGTTATTACCAAAATCTGCAAATGCCCCCCAAAAATAGACTGCCACGCCCTACGGTTGGGTCCACTCCTTCCTTCCACACACACATGCGCATGCACAGGAAATGGGCTGGCAGGAAACCCAGAGTAATGTTACAGTTAAATAGAAGGGGGGTGCAGTGAAATTCTTCTCATTATCATCCCAGCAGCTGGCTCACGGTGGTGCGAGTATCTGCTCTTTCCAGGTTCTTCGTCGTCGCTGAAACGGTGCTTTTTTACCCGTTTGATGCGGGAGCAGCGGCTCTTCCGATGTTTGGAGAAGAACAGCGCTCTTTAATAGTCCGCATGCTGTGATAAGTTGGACTGGAAACAACAGAAAAGCAGCACTTTCAAAGTTGGTTCAAGGTTCTGTTCTATTACAGTGGGAATCAACAGACAAACTCCAAACTGTTTTTGGAATGTCAACGATGAGTCGTTCAGTCTTGAGCTGACTGAATCAATTAGACTGCGGTTGACTATGAATGTGTGCTGTAAATCCCAGCTTGTTGTCAAATAGCAATCCTTTTTTAAATTGTTCATGGTGTGACTAAGTTAAAATTGTGTGCAGCTTCTTTTGGATTTAACATGCCCATCAACAAACTAATAATAACGCAACATGTTGGGAAATGGGTTCATCCTGTCCATCAACGTTCCCTTGAGGCAACCTCCGCTCCTTCCGAGTGAAGCCGATGCAGAAGTGTCTTTAAACCTGCATTCTCTCTACTTGCCATTAGGGGGCGACTCCTCTGATTGTATAGATGTATATGAGAAAATGACTCTACTTCTCTCTTGACTTAGTCTTCTTCAATACAGTGTAGTGTTTTTTAAGCTTATATTCTTCAACAGCATGATGTTCATTTAGTAAATGATGGTCCATTTAACGTCAGATAGACCATAAAGCAGGCTTTAGGGCGGGGCTTACTGTGATTGACAGGTTTCTGCTGCTTCGGAGCCGTATACAATGTCTGGAAATGTAATGGTGCTTTACAGGGAGCCCAGAAAACCAACCTCACAGCAATCTGTTGCACTCTTCTTGGTCCACTCCACATAAACCACAGTGTTTCCCCCCACAGAGCAGATACTCGTCTTACCTACACATCTCGTTTTGGCTCATAGATGGTCATCAGCTGGCTAGGGTTGGGTACCGAGAACCGGTGCCAGTATGGCACCGGTTCCAACACGTCCGGTACCTACCGGACCGAAAAGCAACGCAGATTTCGGTGCTTCCTTCCGTGCCTGAGCCGATTTAAATACTTCTTTTTTACACTACTCTGTAAAGTTGCACGGTATATAGATACTAAAAAGGTAGCGCGGTACCTACACGCTAAAAACGATTATTAAAATAGCGCAGATCAGAGCACACTCGCTGCTCTGCTCTCTGTCCGCCTGCATGCAGAGCGGGGCTCGAGGGGGCGGGGCTTCCAGCGCTCACACACACAGTGCGCGCGCACAGATATCGCTGGAGACACGAGCACGAGCTTTTGAACGTCCGTCCTCGGCTTGATGGAACAAATCTCTCCAGTTGATATTAATGATGACGTGTAGTCCAGTAAAGCAGCAGTTTTAGGATCCAACAGTGTCTGAGTTCTGTTGCACACGGTCCCATCAGGCCACCTGATTGGACTGGTGTCTGTTCTTTTTTTAAATATATATTTTTATAGTTTGAAGTTAAAAGGTTTGAAGCTGTAGTTTGAAGTGTGTTTTGTATGTACTTATTTATTTATATCTATAGTATACTTTAAACAGTTAATAATATTGTTCAATTTGAAGAAAAAAAATTGCCTTGGCAATAAAAAAGTATCGGTTTAGGCACCGGTATCGTTTTAAAAGTATCGGTTTAGCACCGGTATCGGAAAAAACCCAAACGATACCCATCCCTACAGCTGGCCGCCATTGGTTCACCAATTGGTTTCCCACCACATCTATGTCACCGCTGAGATTATGTGGAACTCTCCCGCCATGCTTTGATTGTTATTGCCAGTCAGAAGATGCCTCTTCTTGCTGCTTGTTTCCTCTCTCCTGTCTCTTCGACGTTGTGTAGTTTGTTTGGATGTGACAGGAGGGGGGGGGGGTCTTTACATGTCTTCACACACGAAGCACAGATGCAGATAACAGTGTGAATGACACTGATGTTTGTGCTTTGATGCTGGAAACTCAATTTGGCACCGAAAGAAAAACATTGCTAATGCGATTTGCAGGTGGGACTTTGAACGCTGAACAAAAGACTCCATTTACCGCCCATGGTCCCCCTGGAGAGACCTCATGCTGACACAGCCCTTATCTTCTGTGAGAATAAGGAGTGTGTGTGTGTGTGTGTGTGTGTGTGTGTGTGTGTGTGTGTGTGTGTGTGTGTGTGTGTGTGTGTGTGTGTGTGTGTGTGTGTGTGTGTGTGCGTGTGTGTGTGTGTGTGTGTGTGTCTGCGTGTGTGTGTGTATTTTTGTCAAAGGTACTTGGATCATTTGGGTTTCAAAAACCCCTTTCAGACAGAGAATTTGCAACATTTATGGCTTCATCGCTCTCGTAACTAGTGTGTATGAGAATTTAGTAGAGTTGTTTCAGGTCTAAATCTTTCTACAAATAATAATAACCACCAAAGATCACAATGACAAAGTAAAAATATGTCTGTTTACATTGACTTTGAGATGGATGGATTTTGCCGTGCAGTTTATTGGGAAAAACAAATACACCATGATATACACCGCTATGGTAAATGCTGCATTATACTCTGATATACATTTGAAGCAATACTGCCCAGCCCTTTGGGTCCTAATATAAAGTATGACACACTCTCAAGGGGGCAGGGACACAGGCGTACTATTTTTTTAATTCACATTAAAGTCACATGACTCATGTGTCATCATGCACTTTTCTCTTTATCAACAGACCAACTCTTCCAAGTGTAAAAACCTGTTTAGCAAAAAGATTCACTGTTGGTTGCTATGAAACAGTAGGTGGCTAACCTAAAATACCTGTAACATGAATGAGAGATAAACACACACAACTTAACTTTCTTTACATTTTTTAATTTTCTTTTACATAGTGTGTCCATTATTTCAATCAATCATCCACCTAAATATTGCCAGAAGAAATGGAGGAACCAGGTCTACTAAGGGAATGAGGAGGAACAAGTTAATCCATCATTTCAACCACTGAGGTGAAAGTGCGTGCTCATGAAGTGTCGGTAACTACGGCGAGCACCGTAGGTCAAAGTCGAGTGTGATGGAGGTTTACGCCAAATCGTTCATAGCCTTACTGTTCATAGCCTCACTGTTCACCTGTAATTCCTCTTATATCGCAGTCCCACACCCTACGGTACCAAACGATTCCTCCATGTCCTCCGTGGTGAGGACCAGCCACACAAGAAAAGTAACGTGTCATCTGGATGTCTGAATGAGGTTCAACAATGTAGCCGAGGGGCTGACCGCACTGGGCTCCTCATTCCACAGACCACAGTGTAACAATGTAGCAGAAGAGTCTTGTTCCTGTTGTGTGTATGCTGAGCCAGAATTGGGCCAGTGCTCATTAGCAGCGGGCCCGGGGGCCTCATACTGTACATGAGTGAATGGCTTCTATCATCCCTCACCCCCCTGCCGCCCTCAAATTATTATGTCACCTGCCATTGTTTGGGGAAGCTGTGTGTGTGTGTGTGTGTGTGTGTGTGTGTGTGTGTGTGTGTGTGTGTGTGTGTGTGTGTGTGTGTGTGTGTGTGTGTGTGTGTGTGAGAGTGTGAGAGAGAAAGATAGAGAGGAGGTAGGAGGTTAGAGAGGGAGAGTTCATTTGTTCTCTGTTCATTTAGGCCAAAAAATACCCAGAGAGACGAACAAAATCAGCTTAATTGGGTCAAGGAAACCACCAGACATCAACTTTAGAGCCACCAGCAGGTTGACACAAACTATTTTGTGGGTTGTCATGAAATTTTTTAAACGCAAACACACACGCACGCACGTACGCACGCACGCACGCACGCGTAGTGGAAGCCTGCTCCTCTTTTGAGCATCAAAGCTGAGTGCAACCCCAGTGATGGAATCCAGATCCTCCTGTGTCAGGCAGCTGAAGACACACCACCGGAGGGGTTGCTCTCTCTCTTACACACACACACACACACACACACACACACACACACACACACACACACACACACACACACACACACACACACACACACACACACACACAAACACAAACGAACGGACTGATAAGCGGGCCCAATGTGCAGCAGCGACTGGAAGAGAGAGTTCCAAATAAGGACAGGGAGGATTTAAGGCCCCACTCATTATTCTCTCAACTGAATACATTTCAGACTCTTGTTTGAAATCATCACAGACATTTAGGCTTCACTATAAGTTATGGCTTGCTGTACCTCTACTAGCTCATTACACGATTACTAAGTCAAGAAATCAGTAACAAAAATATTGATAACAGATATATATATATATATATATATATATATATATATATATATATTGTTATCAAAAAGCCAAAAATGAAATAAAAAAATGGTGTTTCAACACCAATGACATCAAGAGTCTCAATCGAACGGAATCCCAAACATTCCCACCCCGACTAACCACGTCCTGACTGTTGGAGAGCCGGTTGGTCATATTTGGGAAGAATTGCTTCAAAAACAAATAACAGACAGGAGGAGACTGTAGAGCAACCTCTGTCCCAATGGTTGATAATTATTGGAAGAGCATTTCTGTTCAGCATGTCAAGTCCACATACTGAACCAAGCCCCTGACTGGACCCCTGTGCGTGGGCTCTGGTCTGGAGCTCCGCTGGCTGAGTGTGCTTGTTACTTCCGTATAGCTGGGATTTATATCTACATATCGTTGCCACGGCGCTGTAAAAAGTGAATCTTCCCTCGTGGTGTTCATCTCCCCGGAGGATGAACCGTCGCCGGACCTTTCCTCTGCATGCATCTCCCCCAACGGTAATACTGTAAACTACAATGTCCTAACAGTTGTATCACGACTAACTAACCTGTCTGTCTGCAGATCCCTCCTGTTGCCAACATGCTGCGGAGTTCTCGCCTTGCAAAGAAGCTTGTGACCAGGTACACACACACACACACACACACACACACACACACACACACACACACACACACCTCGGCCCATTATAGTCGGCCTATGAATAGAGGTTTTTGAAGGGGAGTGGGGTAAACTTGTTTTTTTTGTCTTCTGGCTCTTTGAAGTGAAGAAAAAAGTCTCACCCCGTTTCAATTGGGAGCAGGTGACGCTCTCAGTCAAAGAAAGAGAGAGAGAGAGAAAAACTGATAGAAAGAGAGGTTCAATGAAAAGATGGAGATGGAAGTCTCAAAAGAGGGGAAAAGGTGTGAGGGAGACGAGGAGGGGAGTGATGAAGATGAAAGGGATGGAGAACGACAGATAATGGACTGACTAGAAGTGTAATGGCCTCAGAGGTTGTGCTTCAGGTCTCGAGTGTGTGGGTGGGTGTGTTTCGGTGTCACGGGTGGGGGTGGGTGTCGGTGTAACCTCAGGACCATTTTTAGCTCTAATGGCTGGCTGTGCCCAGGAAACCAGCCGTTCTTCAAGAGGTGCTGGCGGTTGTATATAGAACCCGATGCTTCTTTGAGAAATAAAGACGCGGTTCCGGGCTTTTTTTTATTGACACTGCTAGTTTGGAACATTTCAAATAAACTAAATTAATCTGGAGCGTCTCAAATGTCAGCACCTGGGCCCTGTTTCTCGTACCTTGCTTACTGAGTTAGCGGGCTAATTGTCAGGATAAGATGACGTAGGTCAGGCTTTCTCGGTTTCTCGAAGCAAGCTTAGATAAATCACCATAGCAACACAGCCAAAAATGTAAACCTGCTCCCAGGCAGGGAGGGACAAAAATTATTTTCACTGCTTCAATTGATTGAATTTCTGATTATGAATAATACATACATACTGATCCGCCCATATACATATTCAAACTCCTAGTTATATGGTAATCTACACATACATGTATATACATATAGTACATGATTCATACGCGCATGCAGTACATATATCCTCATAAGTATATATTTATTCGTAAATATAATCTGATTGATTTGGGTGATGAAGCACTTCAAATTTGCCGATACATTTTCCCAACACTGACGCATTTAACTTGTCTCATATATTTGCGACGCTTAAGTCTCGCAGCGGGGGCGATGTTAAAGTTGCGTTCACGGCAACAACGTTGCAAAAACGTTGGAATATTCGCAACGCGTTTGTTGTGAATGATTAAGGTATTGACTTCCTCATATGCCTTCATCATCACCTCCTGCTTCTCAGCGGAGAAAAAAAAAGAGGTTTATTTGCCATTGTACTGTTAGAACATCGTGGTGTCAGTGCTCGATTATTATCCCTTCTGACGAGGAGCGGGCACGCGCATTTATCCAGATGACTGATGTCTGGCTAGAATTAACGAGACCGTTTCAGCACGGATTAGACGTGAAGAAACCCAGAAAGCCTGATGTCAATCATCTCGCTAATTTAAGTTGGAGATTAGGACATTTACTTGACTTTGTTTAGCCAGGTACGAGAAACAGGGCCCTGGTGTTATCATGAAGGTGATTCCATGATTACAGGTGATTACAAGTTCCTCAAACAACTCAAAGAGTGTCTTCCGCTGTTATGCCTGCGGGGCCAAAGTTGATGCTCACTTCGGGGCTAAGCGCCTTCCTTCACTTTATCCAGCAGATAAGAGGTCTTGAATGAGCTGCAGCATTTGTGTTGGAGTGAAAGAAAAACGCAGACTCTTAGGCCTTGATGACACGCGATTGGAAAAGCGCTGCTTTTCTTCCTCTTCGGCGCCCACCGCTCGATGAGAAAGAGCCCGTCAGTCCGCCAGCCAGCACTTCTTCACCTTTTAAACACGCCGAGGGAGTCTTACAAACGGCCCGCTCGGTTTTCACAGTTGGTCTTTTGTTGCATCAGAGAGAGAGAGGTCCTCTTTGATTATCTGCCAACAAATCACTGTCGCTCCGCTTGGCATTGTGTTTTCCTGTCACTTGGGCGGGGCAGCGGCTTCTCCAACGGCGATACAGTTTGCTCCACCAAAGACCAGTCCAAGAACAGCTGATTAAAAACACATTAGGAGCACCTGGCATGAGGGAGCCGCTCCCATCAGAAAGCAGAACTCCATGCTACAGCTGCTGGAAGACAACGGTTCTCTTTTTTTACCCACGTAAACGATAAGAAGGCGCTTTAGTAATTCAGTGGGGACAGAACTTAACTTAACAGAAATAGGGCAAATTGAATATGAAACAAGCAATGTGCATGAAGACGATGTGTATAATTGGCCTCCTCCACATATCTGGCTCTTTAGCTGATCAATGCAGTGTTGCAGGAATGAGTCTCAAAAGCCAGAAATTAGCTTTTTTTTTCTTTAATTGTGTTTTAGTTTGATGCCTGAAAACAGCTCTATGGTTAACACAAGTTTAAAAGATTTAAACGACATTAAACAGTGAACACCCCTTTCTTAAATCTTGAAAGCTTAAAGGCTAGATGAGACCACGCAGGTTGTCGGGGACAGTAAACATCATCACGTCGAACACATCCGGCTTAGGTTACATCCACACTACTACGTTTTTTGTTTTAATTAACTTCCTTTCAGCCTCTAGACTGCGCCCAGACGACTGCAGTGGTTTTCCCTATAACAGAGACGTTTGAACGCTCATCTGGACGGAGCTCGGACCATCAGGCACATTTTGGTATTCTTCGCCTCTCAAATCTGTGATGTCGAACAACAGCGGAAGAGAAAAGACCTCCTGTCCTCATCTGCTCGGTTTCATGACTTCACACTTCAGCCAGAGACTGCTGGCAGCGGCCGCGTTCTCCTGGGCTCTCGCGCCTGTATGTTCACACAACACTTGTGTGTGTGTGTGTGTGTGTGTGTGTGTGTGTGTGTGTGTGTGTGTGTGTGTGTGTGTGTGTGTGTGTGGAGACACAAACCACAAACTTGGATACCATATTGCTGTCTAGGAGAGCTTATCTCAGAAGTGTTGCGACTGACTTCATAATTCAGCACTTTCCCATGGCCCGGACACATTCCTCTGTTGGGAAACATTAGACATGGCCGAAGGTGGTCTCCTGCACAGTGAGCATCATTTACTGGATGTCGAGATCTTGATCAGTTCCAATAACTCAGTAATAGTCCTGGGGTGTTCCACAAGCTCTCTGTTTAGTTGTTTTGTCTCTTAACTTTATTTAAAGGAACAGTGTGTAGCTTTATGGGGATCTATTAGCAGACATGGAATTTAATATGAATAAGTGTGTTATCTTTAGTCTATGATCACAAATGGAGAGTTGTCGTGTTTTTGTTAGCTTAGAAGGAGACGTTTATATCTACACCTTTACAGTAGCCCAGAACGGACAAACTTCAACCCAAACACTGGATTTGGGCCATACAAGCTTTTGCATTTTCGTGTTTTCTGTGCCCGCCACTCCTTTGACATGGTAGAAGTTTCAGCCGGTTGCTATCTGCTATCCACCAGAGGGTGCTAGATCCAACACACTGCATCTTTAAACAGAAGAATACAAACGCACACCTTCTGAATTTGAAGTTTCTCTCTTTTCCCGGACTACGACTTCTCACAAGTAAACCGGAACAAATTAATTTGTATGTGCGTATTCTTGACCGGGGTGTCAAATTCTGGAGCTTGGCATTAGGAGAGCCTTTTGCTGATCTTCTGCAGTTTATTTTTAAAATCTGGTGCTGGGGATCCTCCAGCCGGGACCTCATGGAGATCTCGGGCCTCTCCCAGTCCTCGCCCTGCAGAGTCTGCCTGAGGCTTTCTGTGGCCTGAAGGAGGGACGACTTGTCCGATCTTCAGAGCAGCCATGCTGCTGTTGCCCTTCTGTTTGTCCGCCTGAGACAGGACGCTCTGGATTCCTCCGTCTCCTCCTGGATGCTGGTTTTCTCCTGCTGAAAGCTGAGGCGCTCAGTCTCCAGCCTTTCTTTCGGGCTACTGCGGCCTTCCTGGCTCTGTTTCCAGTGCCTTCTCCTCCTGATTTCGGAGAGCTTCCTCCATCTTGCTCGATTCATACTTTGAGCAATAAGCATCAATGATGTAAACATCCATCTCGTCCCACCGGAGTCCTGCTCTCTGTCCAGCTTCTCCGCCCGTCAAGTGCAGCTTGATCCAGAAACCACAATGAAAACGTGTCTCTGTGAAGATGTGGGCACGGCACTCACCAACCAGCCTGAGGTTTCCTTTGACTGGACCTCAGCCAGGAGCAGACTGGGTGGTGGAATAGCCTTCAGGTCCTGAAGTGGCGTTTGGGCCGGCAGGTCTGGCTGGGTGGTTGGTGGTTCGGCTCCCCAGGATTATTCCAATCCTTCTGCCTCCTTCTCCAATGTTGATGAGTGTATTCATTCAGAGGCCACAAGTTCTCCAGTATTGAAGAAGAAAAGACGATGAATGTAGCCAAACACTAGTAACACCCGAGGGAGCTACCGGCCGCAGCGTTTAATTGCGATGCAGCTTCCATCGCAGGCGTTTTTGTCTCTCATTCAATTTGTCCCGAACCTTTCGACTACTGATAGCTCAACTAAAACACTATTCATTATTATGACGATGGCGAACCAGCCAATATTTTAAACAAATATGTGCATTCTTGACAACAAACAATACAGACAGTGAGTGGTGTATCACACCATTCCGTCTCCTTTGTGAGATTATATTTTACTCCTCGTTATGTTCTTCTAATGCATTTCCTAGCCATGAAACCTTGAATTGCATCTGTGTTTGAAAGGTGCTGTGACACTTAATGAACCTGCCTCGCCTTAAGTTCTTAAACCCCTCCTGGGAAAACCCTTCCAGAAATGTCTTTGAAAGACCAACAAGAAACAATACCAACAAGTAAAATAAGCTGAATACTTATGTGATGTCAGTGTGAGTTGAGCTCTGACTCTGAGAAGACGAGTGCCCCGTTAGATGCAAGTTGGTTGAACTAGTACAAGTTTGGTTTGGTTTCTAGAAGAAACACAAACATAGATTTAGGAGGTGTTTTTAATACTTCTGTATGTTTCTCCCATGTCGCAGCTCGCCACTATAAAGAGTGAGTCTCGTCTGAAGCATCTGCTCCAGAGGTTACCCAGTTACTGTCCGGAGTTGATGGTGAGTACTCTTTCTTCTTTAACAACAATGCTGACTTCAGCCGGTTGTTTATTTGGGTTGGGATGTCATCATGCACCCCTTCTTGCAGCACAAGGCTCAATACTCCACTACAAAGAGGTCTTCAAAATCTAATTGGAACAAAAAAATTGTAATTAGTAAGGTTATCTAATTATTAGCAAAGCTAATTGTGTGGTTTTTAAATGATATAGTCCATGATAGCTGATCGCCGCAGACAATAACATTCTGATTACAATAGTGAACTATTAATACATGGTTACTGTTGCATGTATTATTGCATTTGATTTACTATTTCAAGTATTTTTTATGATCACCAAATGATTTGGGAAATGATCTCTGGGAAGTGAGAAAAAACCCGCCTGCAGTGACCGCTGATCGCCATAGGTGTCGCTAAAGAGAACTAAACGGAGATCTTCTCGACTGTTATTTTAAACAGGAAGTGGGTTGGTGGTTGTGGTTACTAAAATACTGGAGCACCTGGTTAAACCACACAATCGCTCTCTCTCTCTCTCTCTTTCTCTCTCTCTTTCTCTCTCTCTCTCTCTCTCTCTCTCACACACTCACACACACACACACACACACACACACACACACCGGGCATAGCTTCCCCCCACCATGGGTAATTACAAAGCAGAGAGGCTGGTTTGCTGCTGGTCCCCCTCTCTCTCCATCAGCCTCACGGTAATTAGACCGAGGCGGTCTGAAATGAACATGTTTCCGGTTCTCGTTTAGCCGAACCAATGCAAAAACACGGTCAGCTATTGGCCTGCATTGACGTACAATCCCGATGCACATGTGTGTATTATTACAGCTGTATTGGGACATATTACTTCTAAACGTGTGGCCGATAGCGTTGAGATGTAGCTCTTAGTGCTGCATTGTACCAGATATAAAAATCATGTGTGCCATTTTCATAGAACGTTTTTTCTTTTTAAAGTTCAGTAAAACATATCCAGTACTCATGACAAAGGGACACATTTACTATTACTTGAAATCTTAAATTGAATGTGTACAAAAAAAGACTTCCAGCTCACAGAGAAGAACAGATGTAAACAAAGGCATTGAACACAACACGTGGCTGCTGTTACATACGTCCACTAGTTAACACTCTGGGATCTGGGGTAATTTTCTTGATTTTACATCATTTTTAAATTTCTCTTTTTAAAGTCACTCACTTATGATACATACATAAAAAAATTACAGAAGAATCTCAGCTATCTATATAATGAGGCACCATTGTCCCAAGGCACAATGTCTAATGTATGCACCTTCCACCTAACAAAATTCCTCGTTTGTGCAAACATTCCTGGCTATAAACGGTTTCTAATTCTGATTCTGATTCTGAAGTGTAAAGAGAAAATATGACTAAAGCTGAAAAATTGAATCTTGATTTTGGAAATGTTTCATATTTGTTGTGAAAACATAACTTTACTCATGTGGTATATCGGTTTTGGTGATGGAAATTGGTTTACCAAAGGTCTTAGGTTCACAAAAGCAGTGGAATATATGAATAAAATTGTAGACACATGTAGATAAATGTCAAAAACCAAATGTATTATTATATGGTGGGGATGATGAGCTGTGGCTGGCTTTGAGGCCAGCAATGGTGATGTGTTGGCAGGCAGACGGACAGGGAGACTGCTGCAGCTGCATGTTGTCCTCTGGACCCTCGCAGCTCTGAATCCACTCTGTAAAATACATTAATACAATCGCTATCTAGTGACGCGCTAATGCCAAGCTATCGTCAACAAACACACGTTAGTTACGGTCTTACAAACACATAATGTAGGTTCAACACTACTGGTCGTACTAAGTTCACTGTAAGAAAGCTAACGGTGATCGGTACAACAGTTGAGTATGCACCGTGCAGTCGTAGACACGGAAGGAAACATCCAACACGGTACTATGTAGTGACGTGCTAACGCTACAAAGCTATCGTCAACAAACACACATTAGTTACGGTCTTTCAAACACATAATGGAGGTCCAACACGACTGGTCATACTAAGTTCACTGTAAGAAGGTTAACGGTGATAGGGGCAACGATTGATTACTCACCGTTCAGTCTCACAGAAACGCTGTAGCCAGCTATCTGGCCCGTTAGCTCCGGCTAGCTCCTTGTTAGCGAATCCTTCAGGCACTGGAGCTGTGCCGTCAGTCCCTTCCAATATAGCTTTGCTCAGGACTCTTTGCTTGACATCTTCTGACTCACATTGAAGCTTTGCACACGTCGTAAGACACGTCCATGTACAGATGCTCAGACGCGGAAGTGGAAACCATATCCGCCAGATTTGAAACCATATCTCTGTGACGTATTGTGATGATATAATTTTTATTAAAAACTTAAACACCTGTCCGACTGCATCGGCGCGGGCCCCGCCCCCGAAAGGTTAAGAAAAGAAGGGACAAAGGCCAAATACAAAACATGAAATTGATGAGCGTGAAAGTTCATTCTTGACCCTAAAACCATCGATCCCCGGCTCAGCTAGTCGGTGTGTCCTTGAGCAAGACACTTAACCCTAAATTGCTCCCGTAACTGCGCCTACGGTGTATGAATGGTTGATAATCTGATGTGGCACCTTGCATGGTAGCTCCTCTCATCAGTGTGTGAATGGGTGAATGATGTCATGTAGTGTTAAAGCGCTTTGAGTGGTTGGAAGACCAGAAAGGTGCTGTACGGCTTCATTCATTCATCATAGAGATGGTTCAGTTATCATCATGTGACCTAAGCACTACATGACTACGTCCACTTGTATTACAGTCTGTGTGAGATACGCAAGTTCAATTTTGATTTTTTGAGCTGCAGATGCAGACTGTGACAGAAACACTGCTTAGTTGGTCTAATGTAACAAAAATAAAATAAGGTATCAGACACGTCCCCACAAAGGCTCTCTGCTTTGGCTCATGTAAACTGCAGCATTATTCTTCCTGTCGTGTTGTTGCCTCATTGGCCCCGGCTACATCACAAATCATGTTTATGCCTCGTGTGAAGACACCGGTACTCCCCGTGCCGCCTCATAAATGACGCTGACGCCCGCTGACGGGACCCTTTGTTCCCCGGCCAAGAGACACACGCAGGGAGTGTTAGCAGTGACGTGGAAACTTCACACAAAATGACTGTCCTGTGGAAGCATAAGAGCATGAAAGCTCTCCCCTCTCTCTCTCTCTCTCTCTCTCTCTCTCTCTCTGTCCCTCTCTTGGTCCCTCTCTTGTTCGTGAGGATTAATCCCAAGACATCTCACCACAAACCCAACGGGACGTTTATAGGATTTGTGTGTTTTCCTGTTTTTCAACATTGTTGTGATGCAGGCAATGTAACGTTTGCTTCTCTGGGAAATCACAGAAAAAAAACTGCAGTATTTGTTTTCACTGGCATATATCTTTTTGTAATTACTGCAGTATGTTGTGTATATATTGGACATGTTTATTTCATAGCCTGTATGTATGTAAGAAGTGGACGTAGTCATGGTGATGTCACCCATTGGTTGGTGGACTGCCGTTTTGATGGCTGGAGTTCGGTGATTTTGCCATCGCCATCTTGAATTACGGCCATGCCATGTTGGTCTGGTTGTTTTCTGGAGCCAAGAGTCCAGTACCAATGGGGCCCAATGGGGTGCGTCCACTGTCCACGGGAGTTGCCATTGCACTCCGGCAGTGTTGTTTGCGTTCTGTACGAGCCATATACTTCATATTATTTATGTAGACCATCCAACTCTGTGTCCTTTATCAGTTAATTTCAGAGCCAGTGTTTCAAGCTATGTGTTTTATTAAACCTTAAATCATCTGACGTTAACCTTTTCTTCCCCTATGTTTTCTAGAATGAACTTTGGACGTGCATCAACTCTTCACTCCCAGGTGAGAGAAGAGTGTTGACATGGAACCCTGTGTGTGTAAATGTGTATGTTTCCCTCTCCTGTCTGGATGAACTCACAGAGACGTACTGTGCAATTCCCCTCGGCTCTCTCAGCGTGGCGGCGGTTAGCTAGCTGGTGGGAAACGCACAGCTTCCTTTCACATGATGGGGACGGGTAGAGAGTACGGGTGTCAGTATCTTTAAGGTAGTGGTATTGATACTGGTGTCGTTTTTGGTAAAGTGGTAGAAAAAAGACAAGATAATCAGATCATAATTCTACTCATGGGGCTTTAAATGATACAATGTAAGATTTCTTCAAAAAATAAATAATCATATTTGGTTTTGTAGTCATGGGAAAAAAATATTTCGATAGGCACATGGTTGTTTTAATTGTCATGTTTATTTTCTATTACTTGAAAAGGACACACTTGAAAACCAATTCCAATTTCCACGATACCAGGCACACAGACTCTGAGGCGTGTCCCCACAAAGTCCATGAGGGTTTTAGCGCTGTCCCACAATCCATAACATTATGACAAAAGCAGAGGAATGGGGATGAATAAAGTATATATCCAATCCATCCATCCAAGCCCGGACTATCTTACACATCTGGTTTATTCACCATCTCGTTAAATTCTGCTTCATGATGCTGTTTTTCGGAAAAAAATTATAAATAAAAAACAGGAGTTAAAAGATTGTGTATTAATGCAATCGTATTGATCAAATGAGATGGAGATGAAAAAGAAGAGGAGCCTTCTGCCTGTGCCCTCTTGACTTGAGTTTGTCCGCTTTCCTCATGTCCGTTTCACCGATTCGCTGAAGCTGAAGAGCCAATTGAAGTAATCTCTCCCACCAACGGGCTCAACGTGCGGAATCTCCGGAAAAGCCTCAGACAAGGGCCGACTAGTGCCAACGGACACACCGCAAAGAAACTTGGGCCACAGACGCTGAGGGGTGACGACAAAGTGATTTGGTCTTACACTGGGAGCATTCATCAGAGAGAGAGATCTATGCATCTAAACCGACCGCCTTTGCAATAACTCAAAAGGAGGCACCTTGACTCCAGGAATGACCCGGACCAAAACATTTCAGCCGAGCTGTTTCGGCTTTGTGTATCTGGTTGCATGAGAAGTAATGGCAGTGAGTGAAGCTGTTACAGCTGTGAGCCGAGCTGGATCTGACCAGAGCAGAAAGCAGGCGACGGATCAAAGGCCTAAATCCTGCCGCCTGTGCTCGGAAACAAATGTACCTGTCAGAAGCCTAATAGCCCCCAGATTGGGAGGTATTGTTATCCTTTTCTTCTTTTTGCACCCATTAAGCACTGGCGTCTGTGAGGACGGAGCCTCCCTTCAGAGCCTGTCGGGCTCTGAGATATGGTCGTTCTCCTTCTTTTCTCTTTCACTGGAGCTGGAGCTCAACGTAGAACACAGTAAATAGTAGAGGGTGTAGCGGTGCACTAAGATGGCTCGTGTATTTTTGTGTCTATGTGTCTCAGCCAAGCTAATGAGTTTTTATAGTGAGGCTGTTCTTAAATAGACAAACACATGATTAGAAAGCATCATTGCTGTATCTCGTAACTTTTATGTTTTAAGACCCCAGCAAAGAATTAACGTTTAGCTTTTTGTGAAGCGCTATACCTTTTAAGACCAAGGTATTGATGCCTGGAGCTCGATGAGAAGTACTGGTATCTTTTTGCTTTCCCTAACTCTGCACCAAAAGAACAAATGTGGTAACGCACAAACACTGGTCAGGAGGTCAGGAGGTCGGGAGGACATGCAGCTCATCTCCTGTGAGGTGTTGCCTCTAATCTGCTAGGGGTGGGAATCACCAGAGGTCCCACGATTCGATTTTATCACGATACTTGGGTCCCGATTCGATACTATCACAATACTGCGATATATTGAGTATTGCTATTTATTCCCTTTTTTCCACCGCAAATTGTCCCCAAAGGAAAACTTTGTCAACATATTGTATCTAAGAAGATACCGTTTTCAGTCTGTTCATCTCACTTCAATCATTTTTATTGCAGCAAAATGTGATCGTCAAGCAGACAACCTGTCCAACATGTCATAGATGTTGCACCTGACAAACTGAACAGTTTGTATTACAGTCGACATAATTACTTCATCATTACAGTCCATAGTCACTTCATCATTACAGTCTACATAGTCGCGTCATTCAAGATGGACGCGCCGGAGGACGCGGGGCTTATCTCCGTGCAGTTTTCATTTCCGCCATTCACCATGGAAATAACCACTCTTTCTGCTTTATACTTGTTGTGGAAATCCCAAAAACATCGGAACGTGAAACGCCCTCGTGTCTGGGTTCATAATATTACCCGTAGCCACACAGCTCGGGGGATGTCACGCGAGGAAGTTCGTCTGAATGTCGGCCGCTTCCAGCGCTGCTAGAGGACCCGGAGCCAGTTTGATGCTTTTTCTAACATCTTTGACCGGCGCCGTGTCGCGCATGTTGTCCCGTGTGTCGAGCTACAGCTGTGCAGCAGCGGTGCTACGAGTGACAGGAAGTCCAGACGTCTGCTTTAAACACGAACGGCACATTTCTAATTTCTTTCTTCGCTGTCTCCATGTTTGTTTTTACCAACGTCCTACTGATCACGCTGATCTGGGACCTCTGCTGATCTAACCATAAAACAACACAGCACCTTCTAGTGGGCTGAAAAAGCAATTTTTCGAGGACCAAAAAGTTTATAATGGATTAAATAAAAGATCTATACTTGGCTTCCGTGTATCGACACAATATGGGCACGCAAAATATCACGATACTATGCTGAATCGATTTTTTCCCCCACCCGTATAATCTGCCACATCTTTTGTTCATAGTCATGTTTCACGTCAGCAAAAATGTGTCACATTTAATTCAAAATCACTTTTTAATAATAAAGCTATGTGATCTTCATGGGTAAATGGGGTCATTGTAGCAGCACCAATCTGACAGATGGCAAATCAAGATACTTAATAAATACTTATTAAACCTGGGACTGGTCACAATAAACAAGCACTCTGAAATGTAGTGCAGTTTTATCACAGGTTTGGGGGAGCGTGCCATTTGGCATGCTGACGGCAGCACTGTCCACCAGAGGAGCAAACGAGTCGAGCGTCTCTGAGGCGGTTCCTTTAACGGCCTGTGCAGGCGTTCTTTGGTTCTGAGCGAACCAGCCAGCTGTTGCATGAGCTGGCCGGTCTTGGACAGTGCAGCCGGGGAAGGAGATGGATGTGGAAGTCCTGGGCTGGTGCGGTTCCCCGTGGTCTGCTGATGTGACAGTCTTGCAGGCAGCGTGCCAATGACACGCTCCCTCCCCTCAAACCTCAGATTGTCTTGGCAACGTGCTCATTAATACAGACTTTAACGAATTTGTGAACAGAATTCAAGGGAAAACCCCTCTTGTGTGCGGAGAAAATAGTGTCTGTCGTCCACACACTGCACAAGCTCCATGAAACAGTTACACATAACATACGGTGGGTCCGTGGTGTTTGATTTGTCTCCAGGAGTATCCAGGAAGTCGGAAGGCTGGGTGGGGCTGGGCTGCTGCGAGCTGGCCATCTCATCTGAGTGTCGCAGGGAATGCAGACAGGTGAGATATCGTGACTGCAGTGTGGCCCACTTCCTGTTTTCAAGAACAAACTCCCGGACATTCGTTTTTGCTGTGTTATTATTAAACTTTCTCCTTTTCCTTTATAGGCGTCATCTAAAAATGACATAACTAAAGTATGCAAAAAAGTTACCGAGGTAAGTCCGATAACATGAATTGAGTAGCTGCAGGTGAAGTGGTTTTGTATTCTGATAATGATATAAAAGAGCAAAATTGATGTGGAGACTCAGGTTATCTTATTCTGTCAGAATTAAGTTGAAATAAAAATATGTATTTCACCGCTATTTTTTTAGTGTACTATGAATAATTCAAGAGAGAAGTAGTCATTTTCTCATAGACTTCTATAGAACCAGAGGCGTCGCTCCCTGGGAGAATGCAGGCTTAAGAAACTTCTCCATCGGCAAAACTGTATACAATACTAATAGTCACTTTTTATTAATAAGTTTCTGTTTTTTATGTAGTTTAAAAGAAAACCAAATAACCAACATCGTTTAAAAGACAACTTCATAGATTTGGAATAGAACAAAAGGGATAGAGGAGAGAAAAATTTATTTCGATACAAAAAGACTTCCCATTAAAATAAGAATACAGTCATCTTGATGAAAAGATAGAGGAGGGCAGTAGTTTCCTGTTGCGGCAGGGTATTTTATCAGAATCTGAGGAGGAGAAACCACTCTTTGGTTTAACTGCTTGTGACTCACTGACTCATTCTGAGGCCTTTGAATCACTCTGCCAAATCAGTTGTAAACCACTAAGACACTGCTTTAGTATGTTGTGGCTTTTGACTCATACTATGTTCACATTAATCACCACCAGCTTCTCTCTTCTCCTTTTAGAACTCCCTCTACAGCTGCATTACCAAAAATGAAAGTAAGTTGTCTCTCACACACCAAAATAAACAGTGACGACGCCAACGACTGCAAACACTGATCTCACATCTCCCTCCGGCCAATAAATAAACAAACAAACCCATCAAGACCAGCACTATCTTCTCGGGACCAATAGATGAACTCGTTAGTATTCTCTCTCTGTAGATACACAACATGCACAGACACACACACACACACACACACACACACACACACACACACACACACACACACACACAGCAGAGCCATGTTTTTTGCCTGGCAGGATGTGAGGTCACTAACTTCCTGTTGAGAGGTCCTTTTGCGTTTGTCAATGTCAACTTCAGTCTAAATAATTAAATCTGGGGAGGTTTAGAGCTCTGATTTCAAGGGTCCAGTTCAAGTCCATGAAACAATAATAAAGACCAAAGTTCAAGAGTGACACAACAATTTATTCCACATGCGTAATGACACTGACGTGCGTTGTCACCTAACAACTAACCACTATCGTCAGTTTATTTTCAGACAAAAGTTAAATATCCAATCTACTCCTGTTCTATTTCTATTGCGGTACAAATCCTCTCATCTTACTCTGAGTTGCCCAAAATGTTAAACTATTCCTTTAAGAACCATCAGAATATGGTATTTGCAGTCTTTTTAAATACATACTCACCCTGAGTATACCCTGATGTGTATTTAGGTTTATCACCGTGTGTGTGTGTGTGTGTGTGTGTGTGTGTGTGTGTGTGTGTGTTCCCGCAGTGGGCTCCACCTGCTGCAGCTATGCAGGGCGCCACACCACCTGCAGGGAGTACTGCCAGGCCATCTTCAGGACCGACTCCACCCCCACCGTGTCCCAGATCAACGCCGTCAACGAGTACTGTCAGAGCCACAGCCCCCAGCTGCTCAGCTGCGTCAGCAACTTCACCAAGTCCTACCCCATACGCAGCCCCATCGACAGTGAGTCTGTGCACGCTGCGCCCTGCACACATCCAGCCTCCCGTTGAAACCTTCACGACAGAGCATCATTCCTCAATTACAACAGCATTAGTAGAGAACTCTCTTCCAGAAGCGCCCCAATGAGCATCTATCTTCGTTGGCGTTAAAGGTGCAATGTTTAATGTCTTGCCACATGCTCCAAACAGATAGAGGGCAGCATTTCACCTCACAGGGTATATACAATTTCAATTTACAGTTGCCACTACGAGCCCAACTTTCATCTCTTCATACTGTTCTTTTCCCAACCCCAGCTTCATGCATCTTGAAACACACATTAATTTTATTTAACTCCTGTGTGGTCTTAATATCTATAAGCAACCCTTCATGTACAGCTAAATGCTACATTTAAAAACAAAAAACAAAATCATATACATTTTTAAATTTAAATCAGAAGAAAGTTATAACTAAATGAATCGCTCATAAGCGGTTGAAAAGTGTATGAGCACTGTGTGTTGTGCCAGCAGAGTTACACAATTCACTCGTTTGACCTGCTGTCTGTTTACCTGGAATAAAACTGAACATTGTGAAACAGCTTGACTTATTTTGTCACTTTACTTGGGAGGTTTTTGCTGCCAAGAAACCCACAGTACTCGACATCAGACAGCCAGCTGCAACAGACTGTCTAAAAAACATGCAGGGCGTGTGGGACACAAGCACACCGACACTGGAACAGTTTAGAAGCAATGGTGCATTCAGGTGCTCCTCGGATGGTTCCCATTTTTTGGGATTGTTCTTTAAACTTCAGCGCGTTAATGAGCTTGAAGTCGTAATAAGGAAACAACATGGACGCTACTAAGAAGAGTGGCGTACACGTATATATTTTTGGGATTATTCCAAAGCTACATGGATGTCTCCCAATATCAATACAAGAAAAAACTGAGAAAAAAAACTGAGAAAAAATGAAATAAAAAATAACCTCTTGCCAGATGTTGACGGAACATCAGAAGATGAAGGAAAGAGGTTTTCTTGTTGAAACGCGATCGTGTCGGCTGGTTGTGTGAGTCTTGGCTGAGTTTTTGACTCATTCATTCACCGTGCCTCCCACCCAGGCCTGTACTGCTGTGACCGCGCCGAGGCCACCCACTGCCAGGTGGCGTGTCGGCGGATCCTTCGCACCATGAGCACGGAGCACGAGATCATGGAGGGTCTGATCGACGAGTGCGGCTCTCAGCCCCTGCCTCAGGAGCCCATGTGGCAGTGCTTTCTGGGCAGCGCCCACCCTCCCTCCCCGCCTGAAGAGGAGACCCCCCACCCAGCCAAGATGGACTGCGCCAAGCTGCACTGCTGCGCCAAGGCCAACACCTCCCTCTGCAGGTATGGCACACCGCAGAGTGGAAGCCGCAAGCGTCGCTGTTCGGAGCGCTCGGTTGAGCTGACGTGTTTGTGTGTGTGTGTTCCTCTCTGACAGGGACATGTGCCAGGAGATCAGCACCAACTGGGGCAGCCAGACCTGGCAGGACTTTGACCAGCTCTGTGAGTACAACCCGGTGGAGACGGAGCTCATCAACTGCCTTGCCGACGTCAGAGAGCCCTGTCAGCTAGGTTGCAAGGACCTCACCTACTGCACCAACTTCAACAACAGGTCAGACCCATAGATGCTCCGAACTGATCCCTATTCAGTTTGTATGATTACACAAAACAAGGTGATCGCAACCGGCTACAACTCAATTCATCCTCCTCTTTAAAAGGATGCTTTTAGAAGCAAGTGAATTAGAAGAGCATACTTGCCTCAGCATTGTAATAAATGACATGAGGGTTTTGGTGATTTATTCGGCAAATTACCATCATAAAAGTCTTACACTTCAAAGTTTATTTAAACTACCATTTTACAATGACTTTAAACTAGGGCTGGGCACTGATTTATATACTGTTGTTAACTTGCTGTTGCTCAGAGAGTGCCTGTTATATTGTTCTGATAACATTACTAAATAAAAGGGTTACACTAGTTTATCATTCATTATTGAATTTTGCACATAATGCGATTAATCGCTGTTAATCACAGAGAAATCATGCGATTAATCAGTTAAGGTTTTTCATCTTTGCCCAGCACTACTTTTAACATGAAAGCCACTATGAAGAACTTTCTTTTTTTTCTTGATTTTGGCAGTCCCTGTGGACAAAACGCTGTAGTGCTTCACCAGAGACACACCAGCGTCCCTTTAGAAAGCCTCTAATTTTACTGGAGAAGGGGGTCAGTCAGTCTTCCACGCTCAGTCCTGGTTCTGGTTCTCCACTGCCTCCCTTCCCTCCAGCGGGCCCAGCAATACGGCCTGGGTCTTCATCAGCGTGGTGAAGCCCTGCTCCGCTGGAGCTTCCGACCAGTCCAGTCCAGTCCAGTGAAGCAAAACATTCCAAATTGAATCGTCTGTTTACATTTCAAGCGTCACATTTCACGTTTGGGATGACGTGATTACATCATGCTGGGTAGAATCGGCAGGAAACAATATTTGAAGTTTTGATGTTTTACCATCGTAGAAGTTAAATAGTTGTTGCTTATATACTGAGTCACATTTCCACCGTTCTCCGTATAGCTCTCCATATGACTGCTTTTATCTCCAACACTTCAACTACTTTCACTACTTACTCTCGGGCTGAGGCGTCAACCGGCTTTTCAGCTGCTTTCAGCTCCTCGCTTTAGACTCCAACTAATAGTTAACTATTCAGTGCCGACATGGAAATGAAGAACTCCCCTGCCTCCGGGACTTGGACTTAAAACCAAACGTAATAATGCGATCATTTCAACTTTCTTCCACTGTTTTCAGCTCTGACACCAGCAGTCAGCGACGTTACAGTAGCACACTTCCAGTTCCTAACAGAAAATGTTGCAGTTTCTATTTTCACAAGATTATTCGTGCCATCACACGCATTTGGTAACTGACACTGAACCCAGTGTGACCCTGGAGTTATAAGCACTGCAGCATGTTTTACGCACTGTCTACAGATGGGGCCAAAGGCCAAATGGAACAGCTTCAGAGGCTGCACTGGGAAATCACACTAACACACACACACACACACACACAGATAAAAACAAAATCAAACATACTTCACACATACACATAGCAGTCTGCCGGTCACCTGGTGAGGGAGGCAACCACAAGAGCCCCCAGACATTTAATACAGGAAAACATTTTGAACAGTCGAGGTTGCAGAAAGCGGTGGGATTCAACTAGATTAGAGTATAACATCTTATTTAGTTAGTGACCATATTTAGTCTTGTTCCCGCAGCCTCCTGCCCTCTGACATATAAGGGACTCGAACAGTTTGTGTCCAGGTTGAGAGCGGTCGGCTACAATCTTTCTCAGTTTAATTTACTAAATGAACATCATGCTGTATTGAAGAAGAAATGGGATGACAACAGAAGCCACACCAGAACTTCAGGTTCCGTCATATTATACATATACATTTTAGCAGTGCGGGCCGTGCATTTTCGGCCTAGGCCTTCTGTGCCGTCTGATATTGTATACATAAACACATGACGGAATGCTGCGTCATTAACGGACAATGCATGTAGTCCACATCAACAAGAAACACATTTAGTTATGTAGCCGAGGGTTTATCTTGCGCCTATACTTCACTTTATTAATAAAACAACACAATGCTGCGTAGTTTGCACAAGACGGCAACCACTTTTATTCTCGTTCCACACTTCACTAGAACATTTCCTCTCCTCCTCTCCTTCCATTTTTCCCTTCACAGTAAAAGCACACTGCTTCCTAGAGAGCTGTTCAAGTACTCAATATAATGGCTTACCGTTCTAACAAAACATGACAAAATAATCCAACAAAACTGCGGCACTAAAACACTGCACACACAAGAGCACGAGTCGATCCGAACGAATGATATTAACTACCGTAAAAAATGTGGGTTATAAGCAGCTACAAACGCTGCTTAAAGCAGCTACAAACACAAAAAGCAGTTCACTCACCAGACACTGTTCACTTAATAAAGACAAAGTCCATCCGCCTCTCTTTGTTAACAAATAATTCAATAACGTGGTTGTTCAGTTTATCGGTGCGCTTCACGGACACCAGTGAGGATCGTCACTGCCAAACATGCAACCCTCCATGAGAAAGGCATAAAGTAAATCCGCCACCAATTCCGTTTCTCCTCCTCGTTCAGCCATTGAGTATGAAAAAAACTAAAACACTAACAATTAAATGACTTCTCTAACACGTGTTTTGACAACCTGAACTGTCTTTACTAGCTATAGTTTTTCGTTAGACAAAAGTTACGGTGGCCCATTGACCCATGTTAATGGTCACGCTGGCTCTGTGACCAATCACACGTCCAGCACGCTAGCAGGTTATGTCAAACTAAAGATCTGATTTGTTGAAGTCTGTGACAATCAACAATAACGTACCCATGTACTTTAATCCGCTCTTCTTCCTTAGAGACACAGAGGTGAAATCTGATTGGATGAGAGCTCTCCTTAACATGCTGCAGGCAGCGCTGCAGGCTGGAAGCTGAGGAACAGACGCAGACAGGAGCTGTGCAATGAGAAAATAAGCTATTAGGGAAAAAATATTATAATACATGTAGTGTATTTGTGAAAAACAATTAAATTATAAAATAGCTATAACTTTGTGATTCTGTTTAGGCCAGCAATGCATTTTACCAGTGCATTTTAGTGGATTACCTTGTTTCCAAAGAGTCTGCTCACTCGATTCATAAAAAGTGTATTCTCACAAACAAACCCAGCAAAAGTGCATTCACGTTTAGGTGAAGGCAGAAATCTCAAAACCCGGTCCAAAAAAAGAGTAAACTATAATAATAAATATAATAATAATAATCAGATTAGAGCTAAAAAATAATAAGTGTTCAAGCACAAACAACAGCTTCTCTCAAAGTAAACGGTCTTACATGTTCTGTTATTCCTCACAAAGACAATAATCTGACAGATTGTGGTATTTCAGATCATGATGACATGGAGCTCACGCTGTGGCATTGTGGGATGTGGAGTTCAGGCAAACAAACTGTGTGTGAGGCTCTTTGATGGGCTCTGGGGGAGAGCGGGGTTCAAACGCTGTGCTGTGGAGCCGGGAGCAGCATGGAAGACTAACACTGGTCTGGAGCGGGAGAGCATGGAGCTAATGACTGTGTGTTCGTGCGCGCCGGTCTTTCTGCGTCTGTGAGACAAACAAGCCTTCTTCAACACGTCCATGCTCATCCTGATTCACTGTCCAAAACAGAATGCTTTTTTCAAGCAACTCACTCTCTATTCAGACAGTAATTGCTTACTTCACTAATTAATTCAGACTTGTTACAAATAACATCATGATGAAATCACAGCAGAATCTCTTTATTTCGGGTTCATACCGCTGCAGTAAACTAGACTAATTAAGCCGACGGGTGACTTGCTAGATACAGTAAATGAGTGATTTTGACATTTGGTTTTCCACCAAATCTGGGACTTTTGCAACATGCACAAAGCAGCAACTGTAAATAACAACATTATTTTCAACCATGGTTGATGACTGAAAGACATCGTGTTGGTAATCTACATGGAGGTAAGCCCCTAACCATGTAGATTACCAACAGGGCGAGTTAATGGTAAATGTACTTCTCTTCTAGTCTTCCGACCACTCAAAGCACTACATGTCATCATTCACCCATTCATACACTGATGGGAGGAGCTACCATGCAAGGAGCCACCTGCCCATCAGGACGATCTAAAAAAAATCACACACACATTTATATATATACAGTATATATAAAAATACATCTATACACATATAAGTTCAAAAGTAGATAGAGCAACGGGCATGAATGCGTGTGCGTATAAACAACCATACGTCTACTGTATGTCTCTTGTATTTTATGTTTTTGTGCTGTCTGTCTGTCTCGAGAGTAATGTAGTGCAGTACAACAATAACAGCTCCATGTTAAAAGCAGATGTGGCATTCAGCGTGATGTAATACCAAAGAAACAAGTCTGGAGCGCCGAGTTTGGAAATGTCATGGAAACAAGTTGCCGTCTGGAAGGAAAGAAGAACTCGGCACAGTGGACCGTGAGGCTCTGATGGATAGGGTTGCGACTCCAAGCGTACACAGAGTTTAGTCGGAGTGGAGGAAGAAGAAGCCTGCAGCATGAGCTGCAGCAGCCCTTGTTACACCACCGGCATTGAGCTCAGCTCAGTGAGAGCTTTAGTGACTTGCTCTTAACAAGAATCAGCTGACGGACGCATTTAGTTCTGGTTTGAGAGGAAAACCACGGTTGACCATTTTTGGGGTGAAATAAAGTTAATGATCCAGGGCTACACACACACACACACACACACACACACACACACACACACACACACACACAGGGCCGCTTCAAGATAAACAAGGCGTTCACTCAACAGGAGAAAATGGAATGATGGAACCACACCCCGAACTTTGGCCTGGAACCTTCTCCCTCCAAACCCACCAATCAGACATCAAAGACACTTCCTGGTGCGGTGGAAGAGGAAAACAGTCCCTCGCATTATGCAGACTCCCTCTGAGGACACTTACATACACTTAAGGCTTCCTCCAGTATTTTTCTGTCACGCTCACACAGGTGGTTGTTTACTCCGGTCGGGCCGTGTCTTGAGCAGCAGCAAGGGCCGGGACGTTTTGTCCGTGAACACACCACCCTCTCCTCGTTCTGTGTGGCTCATTCTGAGTGGGTGGCGAGATCACCAGGACGTAAACGCCGACAGCAGGCCAAACAGCTGGTTCCTCAATAAAGTCGAGCCGGCTACTTTATTGCATTCATGTTTTTTATTCTGATAGAATACTTTCCATGACTAAGTTTCCATTTGCTGTTGGTGTATGTTTTACCACAAGCCTCTTCAACACAATGCGAGCCCACAGCTATGAGTTTAGCTAGATGAGACTTAAAAAAAGATTTAAAAGTATGCCCTCCCCCTATAAAATAACAATAAGAGTGTATTTAACTCTAGTAAAGCATTACACCAACCATCATTGTTACAGTTGTGAAGGTTTCAATAGATAAATCATGATCTAATGCTTCTGAATGATGACGGTTTTGATCAGTCCTCCCCTTACCTCCCTAAATTTCCCCATTGGCTGCTCCATACTCTTGTGTCATTTCCAACTTATTTAAGCATCCAGCACAGGCCTGCATCCCATGGTTGTATCATACACTTTTCCATGCGTGTGTTTGCATGTGGACGATCAAACTCAAGAGTTCTCCCTCCGTCCTCAGGCCGACGGAGCTGTTCCGCAGCTGCAACGTCCAGTCGGACCAGGGCGCCATGAACGACATCAAGCTGTGGTCCAACGGGACGATCAAGATGCCGTTCATGAACATCCCGGTGCTGGACATCAGGAAGTGTCTACCGGACATGTGGAAGGCCGTGGCCTGTTCCCTGCAAATCAAGCCCTGCCACAGCAAGTCCAGAGGGAGCGTCATCTGCAAGTAAGTCCACTGCAAAGTTTCCCTTGATCAACGTTTTTTGGCCACCGATATCCAAACACACATCTCTTCCTGTCTCCCTCCATACTGCTCCGTTAGCCACTACGATCCATGTGTGGTCTGCCAGTCGCCCCAGACTCTCATTTGATTGGATGATTTCCTGGAAGGATTCAAACTGGGAGAATTCATTCAGTTCACTGGACCTTTAACCAACACCCACAGATCGGTCAACATTGACATTGTCTGTCAGTATGAACACTCTTAGTTAGTTCCACCTGTGCTTTTGGTGCTTTGAAATGTCCAAATGTGAGCCTGTATTTCTCCCCCTCCCCAGTCGCAATTTCGACCAGCTATACCTACTGGTTTTCTGTGAACTATTGATTCCTCCTGTAGTTTACATCCCATCTGGAGTGACGTCTGTGTATTCTTCAGCGGCAAGCAAAGAGCTGCTTGTCCTTGTGACCCAGTAAAAGTCCAGCCAGGCTGTTGTGTCTGCTACTGGTGGATATGGTATTAGCCTGTATGAGTTTGCATTTTGGAAAATGATCTCCTTTTAAAAAGTACAACTACTTAGCTATTAAAGGTTCCTGTTTGCAGTGTAGCCATGAGTACAGACCCAGTAGCACAGAGCGTTCTATGTTCTAGGTGAACAAGAGGCAACATAATAATTTATGTTTTTGCAGTGATGGATGCTTCAGAAGACTCATCCCTTAAGCCTGCTTTATGGACCATAATTTACTAAATAAACATCATGCTGTATTGAGGAAGACTTGAAACTAGAGATTTAGACCATAAACTCATGTTTACAATGTTTACTGAGGTAATAAATCAAGAGAGAAGTAGAGTAATTTTCTCATAGAGAGTCGATTCAGCATTGGCTTCACTGTTCGAAACCGGAGGTTGCCGCCTAGTCTTCATTTGTCTCGGCATGTTTGTCTATATATCCTCAATTCCATTGTTTTTCTCCCACTTCCCTTGAATGACCTTCCTCCGTCCATGGCACACTGCTCTCATCCAGCTACTGGCTGTGTGTGCTGGCAGAGTCTATCGCACAAACCTCAGATCTGCATTTGTATAAATAGAATGATTTATTCTTATCGTTTGTTTCAAGCTGTGTCACACTGGATTTTTGTTGTTGTTGTTGTTGTTGTTGTTGTTGTAGTTATCTCTTTTCTGTCCACAGGTCGGACTGCTTGGACATCCTGACCCAGTGTGGGGACAGGAAGCGTTTCCATGAAGGACAAACTCCAGAGAGGATCTGTGAGCTGCTGTCGCCCATTGATGACCCTGAACGCTGCATCCCGCTCCACAAATACCTCAGTGAGTCAGCATCTCATGGTCTCCTGTAGCAACATGTAGGGGAGCTCAGTTACAGATGGAATTAATAACAACATATATTATTGTTACTGGAAAGAAACCTTTATAAAAAAAAACTAAATTGCCTCCTCAGATTATACAACCATGTAGCTGTCACCCTTCAAAAGCTCATGCAGTCCAAATGTGCAAGTGAATGGATTTGTGGCCACCAGGGGGCGGAACTTCACAGAAGATGATCGACACATTAGTGACATTATTCATCTCATAACACAACATACAGTTAGTATTGCACTGGTTCCAAGTTGCTTCCATCGGATTTTGGGATCTTTGCAGAATATACATTTTCTGGGTCCAGACGTCTGAATCCGTCCACTCCACCGAGTTTCAGTCGACTGATTCGTCTGGTATCGTGACCTGAAACGGCAGTTTCTTGATTAAAAGTAAATGACCAATTAACACAGCAAGGGGGACTCACGATTAGCCACTCAGCGCCATGGGTGGGACTAACTAACGCTGTTTTCAAGCTGCTGTTGTCAAACTGTTGTCAGCTGTGTCCGAGGACGAGGAGCAATAATAACACCAATGGAGAACACATTCTCATAAAAACACCCACAAAAAACAAAAGAAGATTCCTCTTCATTCACCTCTTTTATTGTCATATACACTGTCTGTGTGTATGAGTATGAGTATACCATGAGAAACGCCTTGATAAAGCAAGCCATAGCAACTACAGAAGAAATTGTGTTTGTGGGAAACATAATTTGTTTCTATGAGCGATCGCAGTAAAGATGTTGACAAATAAATCAGACGAGGCAGTTTTAGTGATGTTGTTGTGGTCTTGACCGCTTTTCAACTAAAATCCAGGGTCTTCTTTGTCTGAGACCGAGACAAGACCCAAATCCTTCAAAAAGAGGTCTCGAGACCGGCCTCAAGTACGACAGCGCTGGGACATGGTAAACATTAGACACGCTGACTGGAGACCTTAAGTTCTAGAGGTATTGCAGGTCAAGAGGCTGAAGTCAAAGACAAGTCAAGAGTCATTGGTGTTAAAGTCAAAGTTGACTTGCAAGTATTTTAAGAGAAGACTGAAGTTGAACGCCAGGCCAAGTCACGTGACCAAAGTACGTCTGCTAAAAAGCTCTGTCGTGGTGATTTGATTCAGAGGTAAAATAAATTAATCTTTATGAATGGAGCTTGAATCTTTCTAACAACACAGTTGGAAACGGATTTCTGTTGTTCAGTTGTTTCCCGGATTGGGCTTTTATTCTGAAACCCAATGAATACGTTAAGTGTTGACATTGTCACCAACAGAAAAGACTCTAATATATCATCTGACAGCCATGCTTTACATGTCCTTACCCACCCATCACCTGCACCCCCACCCCTCCACACAGTCCCCAGTTCCCTAGGCAACAGCATCGTGCAGGAGGTCATCCACCCGTGCAACCCCAACCCCTGCCCCAGCAACCACTTATGCCAGGTCAACAGGAGGGGCTGCCTCGACGATCTCAACTGTCAGCCGTTCCTTTGCGTGCCAGGTACGACTCAGCGCCTTCACCGTTACTGTGTGTCTGCTGCACGGTGCTATTCTGACTGTGTGTGTGTGTGTCCTCAGGCTGTAAACTGGGCGAGGCTTCCGAGTTTCTGGTGCAGCAGGACGCCCGCATCCAGGTGCCCACTCGCACCGGCCCGACAGGGTGCCACGAGGTCTGCATCTGCGGCCCCAGCGGGCGCCTGGAGAACTGTGCGGAGATGCCCTGCGTGGACTTCGACGAGCCCTGCATCGTGGCAGGACAGAGGAAGAGTGAGGCCTGTCTGTCTGCATGTCCACAGAGTGTCTAGATCTCCTGGTAGCATGTGATGGGGATTATGATTATTACGATTATGACACAGTTGGTGATCTTACTTCCCGAGACGAGGTAGATTGAAGTCACTTCATGCTGAGGGGAGAATTCCCTTTGAACGTTTTTTACTACATTTACAAATCTTACTTAGTGACGAGATGTTTCCATTCATTGATATGGACTTGCTTCCAGGTCGCGTAGAATGGAAACATAATGCAACCAAACTATAATGAAACTAACGTGTGAATATATGGCTCATATGAACTATAAGAGGGAGATGAAAGTTTACATACTTTCCCTCAGATGGGAAAGTATGTCCCAGTGCCCCAGTTGTGTCAGACATATTCTTATTTTTCACTAAAAATAGCGAATTACAAACCATACTAATAACGCTACTTACATACTAAATGACCAGATGTTGTTGGTTCGGTTAGGTAGTTGAGTAATTCCCATAGACTGATTATAAGATGTGGATGTAGTCACCATGGTGTCAGCCATCGATGTGTGGACCACAGTTTTAAAGCCTTAAGTTTGTCACTTTGGCCGTCGCCATCTTGTTTTTTTGCAACCAGAAGTGACACGAGAGGGTGGAGCTAAGTACAGCCAACCGCTAATCAAGACATTTGTATGCAACCAAACTCTCATGAAGTGAAAACACACTCAAAGGGTCAAAGTTATGAGACGAAAACACAGACAACTCCCAGACCAGACAACGCCATGGTTGAGACCTGTCAATCACCTTGTAGCCCCGCGCTAAATCAAACTCTGCTTTATGGTCTGTTTGACTCTAAATAACCATAATTTACGAAATGAACATCATGCTGTATTGAATAAGACTTGAAACTAGAGATTGAGTAGAGTCATTTTCCATAGACTTCTATACAACCAGAGGAGTCGCCCCCTGGTGGACAGTAGAGAGAATGCTCCTCCAGCTTCCATCCAGGGAAGAAGAACTTAACACGCAAACAATGACCTTCTTATCTTTAGGTTAACATTAGCTTACCTCTTCAGTTCAGACAACTTTTTTGGAATAATTTGTGTCTTGTGTCTTAATGTGAAGTCTTAAATCTTAGCATGTAGAAAACTCAGATACACATTCTTCTTATTGCCAGACGTAGAGCCCACGGATTCTGTAAAATACATACTGAAGTAGAATTAAAACCGAATTCCAGACTTCTATTTAAGTGTGTCATTATCAGAGTGATCAAGGTCAGCCTCACGCTGTGTCATTAAGAACCCAAAGCTGTTATCAGTCAGCCGCCACCTCTGCCCAACCAATTACAATGAGACACCACATCAATTCATTCACATCTGTAGCCGTCACACTCGAGTGGAGAGGAAGGAGTTGTGGATTCTCAACGTCCTTCTAAAGTGGTGACTGAGGCAGGTTTTTACTGCAGCAGGTGGTGTCCGTGACTGCTAGTGTCCTTGTCCTTGTGAACCTGTTTTTCAGCAGAGAAACCGGTTCCTCTGAACCACTGATCCACTTACGCTACATAGCTTGAGCAACAATTCAACGGCATCTCGGCGTCAATGCTGCTGGCCACACTTGGTTGTTTTGTAGCTTTGCCGCTCGTTGTGTGAACGTGGCATCAGGAGTTCATATTCCACACATATGCTTTTAACACAAGAGTGTTGACTAATATTTGCAAATGAATTAAAGGGAGACACTTTGAGGTGTTTATTTATAAACTCTGTTTTTGCATCTGTAGATTTCTCAGAAATTCACCAAAAGTTAGCGTTTGATAAAGCATAATTTGCATAGTTAAAGGTGCTAAGTGAGCATATCTATTGCTTCTCAATGTTGGTGCTGTTCGCACTGTTAGTCAACCTTCCATATTATTAGTTAAATCATATCCAACTTTGCCACCCACAATGAACAGTCAGAAGTGGATGTGAGCAATATTGACAAATGGAAAACGTATTTAATTGCAATGAGTCTGATAAGACAGGAACGCAGCATCTCTGAAACCTCACAGACTAACTAACTCTCGCCGACAGCAGAAGGTGCATGGGCTCTCATGCTGTGTAAATAATGTTAACGTGTCCCTCTCTGAACAGAACCGGTCTCGCTTTCATAGAATATAAAGTGATTTGTTGGGTTTTCCCCGAAGATGGAGCATTGCAGACTTTACGGACACATGCAATTCTTTATCCTCATTTTATTTGCACTGCATCTTATTTCATCATGCGTTGCTGTCTTTCTTTGATAAGGTCACTAGAGGGCAGCAAAGTCAGAAAGTTGATCAGCTGATGATCTGTTTAATCAGTAAACATTATCCTCTGTCCCTCACCAGCTCAGGCTCCTCACCCACAGCTCTTCTAGCTCGGGGCTTTTAAGTTTCCTCCTGCACTTCTCCTGAGGGGTGAGCTGCTCTGCTATTATTCAAGACAAATGTCTGCGACACTGTTGTTTTGTGTCAAACCAAACTCCATTCAAAAGTCTGGCCATTTATCGTGCCCTTAAGAGCTTCTTCTTCAATTCAGCATGTTTGTCTTTCACATAGCAGCTCACTTGCTCAGAGCAGGTGAGAGAGAGTTCACAGTCAAAAGGTAGCCATGAAATGTGCATGCTTTGTCTTTATCTAATCTAAATGCAATTTTCTGAGTCTGAATGACTGTCAGCCTGGTAAGACACGAAGTTTGGAAGATGATCGGAGGACATGTACAAAAGCAGAGCACTTAGCAATGAAAGGAAGAGACAGAGCCCTTATTTACATTCCATTACCGTCATGCATTTATTAGTTTTCCTCTTAATCACTTATTATTGAATTTTATTTAATCACATCTAAATGAGAAGTTTTTTAAAGTTTGCTTTCTGTGGTGCAACCGGAGAAATGGATGAACATTTGGTGCAGATATTCCTGAGGCTTAGCCCGATTTTTAAATGGATGCACATTAATGTAATATAAATGGTAATGGCCGGTAATGGTAATAATGCATCACTGCTCTCACGTGGGAGCCAGTAGAGCACCAGATGAGTCACATTCAGACTTATGTCCAACTGAGTCCCCAAACTCTTTGGACTGACAACATCACACTTTAGCTCGAACAAGCAAGCCAACCAGTGTCTCACAATGACATCAACATGTTTTACATCTTTAATAATAGAAAGAACATTTAATATGCTCATATGGAAATCATGAGATGTTGGGGACCTGTCATATTATCTATTAACTGTTTACTGATTACTGCAAATATGCAAAATGTATTATTCACCACAGTGCCCAGTTGTGTCAGTTAACCTCACCAGCTAACTCCTCTGTTATTTATCTCATGTTTTATCTGTAAAGTCCACTAGCAGTAGTAATGTTTGTAGATAAATCACTAAAACCAATTCTCATTGTCTTAATGATGAGATCAACTTTATTGATCCCATGCAGTGTCACAGATGGCAGAGTTGCAAGGACAGATGCATTGTAGCGATAACTAACTAGGCAGCACAGTTGCCAGGAGCAGATGTTGGCATTGTGTGTTTTTTGCATTCGGTCCGAGTAGGAGGGGTCAAAATAACAGAGGATTTTCACCCAGGAGGCAGCTGTTCATGTCCCGTGTGAAACGTTGACTTAAGGGGCGGTCGTTATTTATTTACCTTAGTTACAGTTGTTACGTTACAAAGTTATGTTACGTTGTTGTTTTATGTTGTTTTACTTAATACGTTACGTTTTTGTTGTTGCGTTATTATTTTAAAACAACCATGATCTTTTTCTTTTGTTGCCTAAACTAGACTGATATGAAACGTATTTATGGAATGTAGTTTTGGTTCAGAAACATCAACATTCAACCATTGGTTGGATACGTTGATACGTGATGCCTCAATCTCTAGTTTCAAGTCTTCTTCACAACAGCATGATGTTCATTTAGTAAATGATGGTCCATTTAGAGTCAAATAGATCAAGGTAAAGCAGGGTATGCTTTAGGGTGGGGCTTACTGTGATTGACAGGTGGCTGTGATTGGTAACTTCTGTTCATTGGTTGCGACATAGCGACGGCTCCAGGCTTCAAAACGTCAGTCCCCAAACCAACGGGTGACACCACAATGACAACGTCCACAAACCTTTATACAGTCTGAGGTTGAACTAGAGTACCATGTTCATTTTGAGCATGAATCAAGCGCAACATCTACATATATAGGCACTAAAACAGAAATAGTAACAAAAAATGTCCCAGCTAAACTGTGGAGACCAGGTATTGTGGATTGTAAATCATCACATCCTCAACACACAGTAACGTGGTGTTCTTCTGTTGTGACCACCAGACCACGGGTCGTCTTTCAAGATCGACTGCCACACCTGCTCCTGCTTCGCTGGAGACACCATCTGCTCCACCAGAGAGTGCCTCGACTTCGACAGCTCCGATGAGGACCGCAGACACTTTACCGGTCCGTATGTGTGTGTGTTAACGTTGCACTCAAAGCCCTTGACAGTGCTATGTTAGTTTACTTTTTTTGTCTAAGTCAGCTCGATGTATGTTTTTGTAATCCCAGCCATCTAATACTTTTCCTTTATTTTCCTTTAAAGTGGAAGTTCTCTTCTTGTAGCTCCACCTCACCGCCACACCGCTCAGTCATCCTAATGGTTGTAGTGGATGCCATGAATACCTTCCCTCCGTCACATCAGTGCTCCTCTCCCCCTGTCCTCCAGGCCTTCCCTGTAGCTGTCCGGACCGCTTCGTCCCAGTGTGTGCCTCTAACGGGCGGACGTATCCCAGCGCTTGTGTGGCCCGCTGCATGGGCTTCAAGGACCACCAGTTTGTCTTCGGCCTGTGCCGCCTCAGTAACCCCTGCACCGGCAAACCCTGTCAGAGGAACCAGAGGTAGGCGAAGCTGCTGCTGAAGCTGAGCACCGTTTTCCCCTCCTTTTATATCTGAGTGGCTGTTTCAGGGTTGCTGTGGTCAGTGTTGTTCAAGTCCGACCGTTGGTTTGTGGACTGCCGTTTTGAAGACTTGAGTTCGGCATTTTGGTCGTCGCCATCTTGTTTTTTTGCAACCAGTGAACAAAAGTGAACATAGTTGGACTTTAGAGAAATTTAGACGATGGTAGCGACTTAAAAAGGTAGCCCCGCCCTAAAGTATACCCTGCTTTATGGTCTGTTTAACTATAAATGGACCATTATTTACGAAATGAACATCAAGCTGTATTGAAGACTTGAAACTAGAAATTGAGACATAAACTCATGTTTACAATGTTTTACTGAGGGAATAAATCAAGAGAGAAGTAGAGTCATTTATATAGGATCCTATACAACCAGAGGAGTCGCCCCCTGGTGGTCAGTAGAGAGAATGCAAGTTTATGCAGGAAGCCTTGGCTTTACTTTTTGGACATGGAGGTTAATGCCTGATACCAACCCTCGCTCGCTGGTCCAGCTGACTTTTGAGACTTTGCTTAGCCGTTTCGGAAATCCTCGTACTTGAGCGATGATAACTCATGCAAGAGTTAACAACTCGCACGTTAACGTTCATTGGTTGCAAACGGATTCGTTCAGCTCTCCGTCCCTCAAAAACGCAAGGGCGTTCAATGAGCTTCTTTAGCGTGCTCATGCACACTGGCAGTGGTTAACTTCACACAAGACCCTCATCAATATGCTGTTTGTAACTCCATTACATTCACATCCTCATCATCCCTCATCCCCACTCCGCCCACAAGCTTTGAACCTTCACTCAAGGTCTAGATGCTGACAGGAATATAAATCTAAGGAAACACAGACACCGTCTATATTTTCAGCCTCAGACAAAAAGCATTTCTAATGATATTCAAACACCAAAGGCCATTTGTTAGTTCTCTATTTAGCTCTACTACAGGGAGGCCTTTGTATGAAACAAGCCTTTATAAAGACGGGCCTGTGTTCCTAACTTTAAAGTGTTGAGGGATATAAGGATTTCTCATACACACCTATTATAGAAATGAAAGGCAATGTGGCCGTTCAGTGCAAAACAGATTTTCTTTCAGGGGACAGCGAAAGGTCCAGACGAGGGGTGCTGTGAAGCTCACAGACCCTTCACCCTGGGTCGCAGAAAAGTAGATCCATCTGCGGGTCCACAGTACATCATGACACGCCCTCGAAAAGGACGTGATTCGGTTTCGATTAATCCTTGGAAGTTGTCTATGGGGACGTGTCGTGTTGTAAAGTGGCCATGTCGTGTGCCTTGGGCCCAATCCCGATCTCGACACTCACAGACTCACAGACTTTGAGGTGCCTTCCCACAAAGTCTGTGAGAGTTTAATTCTGCTTACACAGAAAGATTGAAAAACACATGAAATCAGGGACGATATGACTCCTGGTTCATTCATCAACCACTTCTTCTCTTTTGTCACTGAAGACGTTTTGACGTTTAGAAACCATGCGCGTATAACACACATGTAAATAGATTATTTGACAGTTACCTCTCATCTCGAGAGGCAAGAGCTGGGAAAAGTGAGAAAAAAGTAGTAAATAAATACTGGACCGGAGACTGCAGATAGACCCTTCTCGGTGGCGCATATGGGGTGAAAGCTCCCGGTGACGGCAGCTAGCTCCTCTCCCACCGAGCAGCCGCCTCTGACCCGCTGTACGCCACTGAACCCGGCCTCTCTATCTGCATCGGCGTGTCGTCGCCAGTCTGGACAACACAGACGGTGTCCTTGTGCATGTGTGTGTAGACTCGCTGGTTGCCATGGTGATAGACCCGGGCTTCTTTGTGTGTCTTTGATGGAAACAAGTTTGCTCTTTTATTGCAGCTTTTCAACTGAATGTAATGTCTTCTTAAAGGGGGGTCACGACGAACAACATCCAAAATACACACTCTGGTGATAATTGTACTAATCTGTCTGTATTTGATGAGATAATGCCTAATTTTGATAAAAAAAATATTCAGTAAACTTTTAATACAAATATTACGACTATTAGTCGAGTGGTGCTTCTGCCCTAGTGTCCTCTCATCGTGGTATAGACAAACGTATGAAGCCATATTGTGTGTGTGTTTCCAGGTGCATCCCAAAGTATCGCGTGTGCCTCAGTGACTCGTCAGACTGCCCGCAGTTTGAGTGCGCGGGCCGGCCGGGGGCCTGCGATAAGAGCAGCGTGGAGGCGGCCTGCGACACCGACGGCCTGGTCCATCCCAGCCCATGCCAGCTGCAACAGGCGGGGAAAATCCTGGCCTACATGGGTCACTGCCAGGTGGGTTACACAGCCGAACTATTTAATTTTTTTTACCTTTGGTGCTTTTACAAAATATTTAACGTGGAAGAACATGCAGAACCGTCTAAAACCAGGAAAAAGCCATGTTCGACATAATATTGTATTTTAGTTTAGTGTGTGTGTGTGTGTGTGTGTGTGGTGGGTTTACATGTTTAAAAACGTGTAATTCATACACTGATATATTCACGGCAAACTCTCTTGTGTCTCTGCTCTCAGGATGCCTGCAGGAAGCCTCAGCAAGTCTGTGGCCATAACGGCGAAACCTACAACACAGTGTGCGACGCCTTCACCGACCGTGTGGCCGTGGACTACGAGGGCCCCTGCCACGCCGTGGGGGCCATGTCCGATGCGGTCCCCGACTCTGCATGCAGCGTGATTCCCTGTCCCCCGCTGTCCACTCCGGGCTGCCAGCCCGTCACCCCACCTGGTGAGCACTGCTGCTGCTCGCAGAAAAATCTTTGACCAAATTTGAAGACTCTTTTTGTCAGAAAGGTTCCACTCACTCGATGGGTTCCTTATGTGTACATCAACAGTCCGGATGGTTATTTTGACTTAATCCATGACCATGACCTCTTTCCAGGAGCCTGTTGTCCGATATGTGCCAGCATGCTGCAGATCCTCTGGAACAAAGAGCAGATGAACACTTTCTCGAAGGTACAGACGGGTCACACTTCACCTCCTCGTGTGACAAAGCTGCCTCTTGTTCCACATTAAAGGCATTCACGGATTTGTGTTCTGCATCTGGATTCTGCTGGTGGTATCAGCTGTAGTTACAGATGTAGACCACTGGGGAGAGCTATAATGCCAAAGAGTCCTATACTTCAGTGCTGTTACTGAAGGACCAGAAACTTAGGCCAGCGTGGCAAAACAGACGTCTGAGCATAGAATGAGTGCAGCAGTAATTTTACATCACCTTGAAACAGTCAGTGAAAATAGCATCTTAAGATATCTATTCAGTGGCTCCTTGAGCAGAAAGCTCTGAGGTTTTTTTGGGGCTGCGGAGCTTCGTTATTAATCGGCGGCGCTTTGAGGCGTTCTCCGGAGGCTTCCGCTCAGCTCCCAGCACAAGCATCGAGGGGCTCAGCCAGACCTGTTGAACTGCACTAAAAGCCTGAGGCCGGCTGAAGTCTTAAACGCTGACATATTGGCTGCTAATAACTCCCACCAGCAACTCATTCTGGTCCGCTTAATTATACGACAAAGCCCCTCTTAGCTGTCAGTCAACTTGGCTGTAATCCACTAGCACATCATATGAAGGCTCAGCATAAAGCTGCTAATACCAAACACAAGCACAGCTGATGTGATCTGCAGCGGCGAACATACATGAGCATATGAAAAAAATAGCTTGTTTTTTTTCACTTCCTTCATTCATATCAATAAAGCGTTAGTGTTGGGGCCCGCCTCAGTGTCTCCAGGGAGCTGTGTGAAGTCTGGGTAACGTCCTCAAGTGATGTCGCCCGAGTATGTGTCGGCTGACTGAAGATGACGAGTTCCGACCAAAACAAAACAGGAGCAGAGAGAAATAAATCTCTGCTGCAGGCTATGTTAACCGCTACTAGCATAACACAGCATAACACAGCATAATCTCTGTTATGGGTAGACATTGTGGGTAGACATGCTGAATCTGTGGAGTTTGTGTATAGCATGCCGTGAACTTACATTTACGTTACGGCATGGCTGCATGTCATGTGCTGTTGTAAACAATGCAACTAGTGGAGGGGGCAAGGTGCTCAGTGTTGCCAGATTGGAAATGGTGAAGTATCGTACCAAAGGCTCAAAATGGTCGTATTTGGAGGATGATTATGACGCATCTGGCAACACTGAGATCGGTCGACCAATGATAGTTCTCTCTACAGTCAGAGCTCGCGTAAGAAGGTGGAACCATTTCCAAACCTTGTAAGGGCGTAATAACTAGTTTGTGCAAGACCCAGAGAAACACAAATATCCAACGAGGCAAAATCCCGGACGTTTTTGGAATCCCTGCCAGACGCATTTTTTAGGTCTCGAAAAGAGGACATGTACGGGAAAAAGAGGACGTCTGGTTACCCTATTGAACGTGACTTATTTTATGCTTTTATATTTTAATTTAAAGGGACAGTGTGGAGCATTTAGGGGGATCTGTTGGCAGAAATGGAATAGAATATTAATAATTATGTTTTCTTGAGCGTATAATCACCTGAGACTAAGAATAGTTCATATGATATACAGAGCCGGCCACCATGTTTCTACAGTAGCCCAGAAAGTACAAACCAAACCCTGGATCCAGATCAGCCACAGTAGTTCTCCAACACACTTTTCAGTTCCAGTTAGTTGCAATCTGCAACCTCAATTCCCACACATTGACCTTTTAATTGTGAATTTATTCTAACACCTTTTGTTCATTTTCAGTTCACTTAGTTACACACACACTATCACATCCCATGCCTGATGAAATCTCTATTAATCCTAGTTTGGTTCATTTCTTATATTGCGCTCCTGCTCCTTGATTTGAATGTGCCTCCTACTCCTCATCAAGTCCTATTACCACGGAAAGCGTCTGAGACGTGGGCTGAGACTGAGAGGTCGAGGAGCGGGGCTAGTTAACGGCTCTCCGTGGAGATTCACTCTCACGCTTGCTGCTCATTGGAATTCCAGCCTATGAATATCAAAGTAATTTGCCAGTTTAAAAGAAAAAAATCTCTCGCTCCTGTCTGTCATTCTCACTCCATCGCAGTCTGCTGAACCTTTATTTATCATGTTATGAATGGTTATGACAAGAAGAAACGCTGTAATTACATTGTTTACTTTAAATTAGAGGATTTCTTTATTTTTAAATAAAGAAAGTATTTAAAGTGGGTAGAGAGATACATTTCTGAGGCAAATAATAATCCAATAAAAGGATCATATTACAGCCACTGAAACGGAAACAAATCAATATATATATATATATATATATATATATATATATATTTATAAATATATAATATTTTTACGGCTTGATACTCAAAATAGTATGACTTTGTTCTCAAACTATTAGGATATTCTTCTTTCAAAAAAGAAATCTAAATAATATGATGAATTTTACTATTACATTACTACTTTTCTCATAAAATTATGACTCTTTCTTCAATGGATTATTTTTTCTCTCACAGTATTACAGCTTTTTCTCAAACATTTGAAGGATAAATAAAAAAAATATTTGTTGTAAGTCATTTCTGTAGAACATTGGCAACAGTTGAAACCTGAGCTCAGTGATGACTGAAGCCTTTAAAAGACAGCAGGTTTAATGGTTTTCTTCCCTGATATTTGAAAGCGTTTTCTGATCCCTGTGCAGTTGAACAAGAACCAGCCGGTGACGGTCCACGACGTCCTGCAGATCCTGCGTCTTCATGTCTCGGTGCCGCAGTGCGACGTCTTCGGCTACCTGAGCATCGACCACGAGCTTGTGGTCCTCATCGCCCCAGTGGACCATCAGCCGACACCGCTGCAGGTAACACACACACATATTGGGTCGCGGATAATTTTTAAAAGGAGAAAAGTTTGGATCCCCTGCTCTAGAGCAGTACCTCCTAACCAGCGCAAAGCATTCTTGGTTGAAAACACAAGCGCAGCGTTGAGCATGAGCGCTGTGCCATCAGTGTCTTCAGTGTCTTCAGTCATCATTATCATTTTCACAAAGCTTTGCAGTTCTCCATCAGCATCTTATGGGCCTCCATGGTCCTGACTGTACTGTGCAGAGTTTAAGAGTTCCACTTGGAGTAGAAATATAGGAAACGGTGATGATTATTACCATGGTTCTGTCTTGCACCATAAGAGGAGAAAGCCTTTGTAGAGACTGACGTGATCTCTGAATATCTTCACGCCGTGGCCCGGTTTATGAGGCCAGGTCCATTTTCTTGTTGCATGGGAGGTGATAATGACTCTTAAGAACCAGACATGCGATTATTCCTCCCATCTCTGTGTTTAACCTTGTGCTGCTGCAGCCTGAATGTTAATATGACAGCGTTCAACTCAGACCCGTGCAGTCATGAGAGGGAATTATTATACAGGTCCATTCTGCAGGTGCACAATCAGTGGTTTAAAATGCAGATTCAGTCACTGTCTAATTTCATATCTGCCAAACTTAGAAACTAATGCAGGTAAGACGGGAGGTAGAGCGGAAAACTGCTGCCTGATTGGAAAGTCACTCTCTCTCTCTCTCTCTTGTCAAAAGTCAATCTAGCTCACCCAGCAGTGGATATCTCCCTGCAATTACCTGAAACAAATCATATGCAGATCATCCACACAAGGTGCTGTTATTCGTTGTCAGTCGATGTTCCACACAATCCCCAGCGAGAGGTAAACATAGAGACTATGTTTCAATCAGCCTGATGGGAGCAATCACCCGCCTGCGTCGCTTGTCATGGATGCCAACTGTTGAGGGTAAATAATGAGCTGTATCGGTTTAAGAAATAAATAAAAAAGTGTCCCTAGTCACCGTCCACAGCATGATATCAGACATTTCAGTTTTAGTGAAGCGAGCAGATGGAAACCGCTAAAGGGAGGCAAACAGTATCAACTTAGGAGGCCCAGCCAAAACCTGGTGTTTATGCCTGGTATGAATAATATCTCCATATTTTTAGGAGATATTATTCATATGCAATATATATCTCCATATTTTCATAGTGTCTCTAAAATATCAAAACCGTTTGATTGAACCCTTTGATGTGTATGATCATATTCAACACTGAGGTGGTGCCCTGTTACTGAGAAGATTTTGTGTTCATTAAATTTGAAAAAAAAATAACTGTATTTCAGAGGAAATTTAAATCTCGAGTTTGGATATCGACACTTTCACTTAATTTATTATTTGACTTTGTTTTATTTATATATTTTGAATATTATATTTATTATTGAATGGCTGACTTATTGAAGGAATGTCTGTCACATTCGCAGAATGGTCCCTTTTATTATGAAGTCAGTTCTTGGTTGCTTTTATTTTTAAGTCTTGTCGTCTTTTCTGAACGTATAAACATGTCTGCCGCTCCAGGCTCTTTCCTCCAGATATAACAGAGGAGCTGACAGCAGCTTTTTATTATGCTCTCTCTATGGCCTAAGAGAAATTTTCATAATCGTAATTGATTGTAATTGTAAATGGCATAAACTCATATCGTGCCCTGGAGTCATGACAGAGAAGCATGTGAGGTTATTTTGATAGGAAGGTTAAGGAAGTGGGTTAAAAACTATCTATCTGGAGCTGAGACGTCTTCAGGCTGCTGTTTGAAAGCTGCCGCTGGCAGCAAGTGGATCTAATCTTAGACCAGAGTCGGTCCATGATGCCCAAAAGCAACGAGCACACTACACATAGACTGAGGAATTTAATTAGGATGGAAACAGAGAGCGGAAGACAAAGAGAGAGACTGAAACAACAAGAAAAGACTTTGGATAGAAGGAGGAATCATGAGGATCCACTCACTGTCTGGGACAACATCTCAGGGACATTCCATGAATTCCAACATCAAGGCAGTTTTTCACATTAAAAGAATGTTTTTTTCCTGAATGAACAGCACATCTTTTTAGAGTTGCAGAAGAAAATAATCAACGTTTTGAATAGCTTTCACAAGTCGACCACATCTTTAACAAACGTCAGACTGGACCCGATCGGCCAGACTTATTTGTCTCTTTACAGAATAACACACAGGTCTCGGTGATATTGCGAAAATCTTGGATCCCAATACAGATCATTTCATATCTTGACAATCACGATTTAGCATTTTTGAGGGTTATTCAATAAATATCCAGCCTAAATGTGACAACTGTCAGGCCTGGACTAAAAGGAGGACCCAGATGCAGGGGATATCCGTACAAGCGCACTTTATTGTTTTCTTAGATCCTCGTCGACGAGTGAAAAAACCATTAGGCTGTGAAAACAACTTTCTCACTAAAACTTCAAACATAAAACTCTCCCAAAGGAGGGGAAAAAAACAACTTACGCACAGAAACTTTCGGGAAAACTCTAACTAGGACTGTGGACGCGGGCTTTGGTGCATGGACAAGGAAAAACACTTTGGCACAGGACAGAGGGAAGACGCAGACTATAAGCACATGAGGGTAATGGGGAACAGGTGGAACCACTCAGGGATCAGGGGAGACAATCAGACCGGTGACACATGAGGAAGGGCAAGTGACCTGAAACGAGAGGAGAGTCAGGCTTCAAAATAAAACAGGAAGTTACGAGACAAAAACCCCAGACAAGACAACCCTCAGCGCGGTGTGACAACAACCACACAGTGACGTACACTCTGAAGAGCACTGAGTATCTTCTCATTTCATAAAAAACTTTAGCTCAAGTAATCAGATCGTCTAAATGGCACTTACTGATACACTTTGTAGTTCAACTTTATTGAAGAAATTGTACTTTCTTGATTCTCGCTGATTTCTTGAGTCGCTTTGGATAAAAGCGTCAGCTAAATGAAATGTAATGTCTCTGATTATTCATCCAGATGGATATTCAATAGATTGCATGTTCATACCAACACGGAACATGCATCACTGTTTAATGATACATGAAGGCTGATAGATATATAAAGGTTGATGTATGAAAACATGTGCTGTGTTTACCCCCCCAGATGTTTGCAGCGACATCCCTTCATCAGTGTGGTAATTTTTATTTGTTTTGAATAAACATAACATTTGGGAGGAGCTTTGCTCAGCGTTTCATTCTGTTAGATTTCTTGTGCCTCTGCAGGTTTGCTCCTCGCTCTGCGTATGCCGCCTGAATGTGAAAGTTATTCAGCTCATCTGATGCAATCTGTTTTCCACGGCTATATTTGAGTTTTATCCGTGAAAAATATCCCTCCATCCGCCTGCAGCAACTTCTCGTGCTTCCCTCTATAAAGCCCATGGCGATCATGAACCCTACCTGTAGGAGTGGCAGCTCTACTTAAATCATTAATGCACTCATACTTTAAAATGCATGGTGCCGAGTCAGACAGGCGTCCAGAAGGATCCGGAAAGGTAACTGCTATGAACTATAGAAGCTGTCAAAGGCCCCTCCATTGTGAGAAATATTAATTTGAATCATGAAATTATTGGAACACATTTAAACTTTTTGGCAGCAAAATTATTTCAATAAAAGCAGAATAATTAAATATTTCTCAAATGGCAAAATGTCACTGGGTTTAGACAGAAGAAGAACAAATACAAAACAACCCATGTTTGCAGGGGTTGAGTGACGTTTTTACTGGTGGCTTTTAGTCTGAGCTGTTACTAGGCAACAGCATCTCCAACTTGTTTGAGAAGTAAAGTAATTTCCATCCCCGGGTTGACGGAGGTTGTGCCAAAACAAAGTCTCCGCATCGGAGCACTGCACACTTTGCAATTGTACTATGCTCCTGAAATAAAGCTCTGGAAATGAATAAAGCTTTCCAAGCAAAAGCACAGCCAACAACCCTGAAGATAATCGACGGGGCTCACAATGGCTTTCCAATTGGAGTTATACCAATTTAAATTATGTCTGCAGCCGTCACAGATCAGCTAATGTTCCCATTCAAAGTCCACATGCAGCCAGGTAAATGGTAAATGGACCAGTACTTGTATAGCGCTTTTCTAGTCTTCCGACCACTCAAAGCGCTTTAACACTACATGACATCATTCACCCATTCACACACTGATGAGAGGAGCAACCATGCAAGGTGCCACATCAGATTATCAACCATTCATACACCGTAGGCGCAGCTACGGGAGCAATTTAGGGTTAAGTGTCTCGCTCAAGGACATATCGACATGGGCTAGCGGAGCCGGGGATCGTACCGCCGATCCTCTGATTGAAGGATGACCCTGTTCACCAGATGGCTAGCAGCCTGTTTTAATGTCCACCAGGGGGCGACTCCTCTGGTTGTATAGAAGTCTATCAAAAATGACTCTACTTCTCTCTTGATTAACATGAGTTTATGTCTCAATCTCTATAAAAGTCTACTTCAATACAGCATGATGTTCATTTAGTAAATTATAGCCATAAAGCTGGCGACGCTTTAGGGCGGGGCTACAAAGTGATTGACAGGTTGCTACCATGGCTGGGAGTTGTCTGTGTTTTTTGGATCATTTATTTAAAATCTAGCATACTTTCTTGTTATTATTTGTAACACTTTGGTTGCTTTAAAATGTCTTATTCAGTACTTTGTTCCATTCTCTCATGGCACTTCTGGTTACAAAAAAACAAGATGGAAACAGACAAAATGCCCAAATTGAGGCTTCAAAACACCAGTCCAGTGCTGAGCGCGCTCTCTTGTTTCCAGATTGAAGCCTGCAGCAAGGAGGCAGAGAAGATCGACTCCCTCATCAACTATGCCAGCCCCACGCTGGTCTCCCACGTCCCCCTCTCCGCGTTCCTCGCATCCGAGATCAAGACCTCCTACATCCGCTCATCTGGCGGCGCTCCGCCCTCAGCCCTGCCCCCGGGCCTGTGCTTCCTCCTGGGGCTCCTGATCGCTGCACCTGTCCTCCACCAGGTTTAAGTGCTTATTATTTCCCACCCACCCAGCCCCTCCCCCACTAACTCTTGAGTGTTCCAAAGTGCCCCCCATGAGGTGAGTGTGTTCGAGCGGTCATGGAGCAAGAAGAAGCGTCGGCGACAATCATTCCTATTGACTCACCTGCGTGTCAAACAATCAAGACGTCGGGAAAAGCTATTATTGTGGAAAGCTTTTGTATGAACAGTGTTATTCAATGAATGAGTTACTCACTGGGTTTCCCCTCCAGTGAAGTGCGTGTGTGCGTGTGCGTGTGCGTGTACGTGTACGTGTGTGCGTGTGTGTGTGTGTGTGTGTGTGTGTGTGTGTGTGTTTAAGAAGCTTTTGACTTCATACCAGCAGTGTTTATCCGTTAGGCCCAGCAGCAGGCTCTCCTCTGAAAGCTGTTAAGTGTGAATGTAACTTTCATGACTCACTCTGTCTGTGTGTGTGTGTGTGTGTGTGTGTGTGTGTGTGTGTGTGTGTGTGTGTGTGTGTGTGTGTGTGTGTGTGTGTGTGTGTGTGTGTGTGTCCGATTGGGAATTTAGAGACAGATGAGGACAAAACATCCCTGTCTGGCAGCACATCTGTCTGACAAATTCCCTTCCGCCACACACACTTTCACAGGTGCACACACACAAAGATTGGTGTCAGTCGACCCCGAGCTGCTCTGCTCCGTGTGATCCAGGTATTAGACGGAATCTGATCAGCATGTCCATGGACCTCGTGTTTTCAAACCTCTAACCTCAGCAGTGTTAGTGCCATGCTCATGGACTGAGCCAGCCTCCAAAGTCGGTCGCAACTACTGACCAAACAAAGTGCCGGAAAGTCAATCAAAAAGTTAAAATATTAAGGGAGCTTGTGGTCCAGCATCTGTATGGGTTACACGTCACAGTTTTACCTGATGACATGAAGCTTTTCTCCAAAAACAAACCTGGTAACACTTTCTCTGAGGTGGTGCTCACGAAGAATCCTCAGAGCACGATGCATTGTTAATTTTTTTAGAGGAACAAAGGAATAGTCCACATGAGATATCCTGACTTTTAGAGCCCTAGTATCGGATCCTAGAATTCCCATAATCATAATTCAAATAGATAGACTTTTTTTATTTGATTCTTGTCCGATAAACACTAGCATCTAATGTTCATAGTCTCCCAGCCCAAGCTGAGAGAACTCTGATGACGTCACTTTGACAACGTTGTTATTCCCCAAGAACCACAAAACCCATGTAATCTTCTGAGCACCACCAGAGATGAGGTGCTACCCAGACCCCCAACAGCCTGGACCCCTCTGAGCTCCCTCTGAGGCCAGTAGCTCTGAAGCGCATTAAAAGGGACGCTTCCTTGTCTGTACATACGAACTAGAAGCCATTTAATTACTAAAGGACAATCAGCTAGTCGTTACCCATAATACACTTTGGGTAGAGAAGATTTTCCACAGTATGCCTCGCGTATATTATATGAAGTAATAATGAAAAATGCAATAACTTTATATTTGTTAAGAAGTGTCTCTATATTTGATGTGTTTCCGATAACGGATTGAGATGATGATCACCTATGTGCCATGTTTTTGTTTTTGTTGCAAATAGCTGTTATTCTTTATTGCATGATGACAATTATGAAGTGTTTTTTACTCCAGAATGTACTACAGTGTGTGTTGTCCCGTCTCTATGTGTTTGTCTATCTGCCTGTACAGCACAATGTGTCCCTCTCTAACAGTATTACTGTGCTAGGCAGCTCTGTAGCGGAGAATTTGTATTATTATTATTATTATTAATATGGTTATTGTTATGTTCTATGTCCTTTGAAGCCAACATGAATTCGGTTACTTTTCAAGACATTGTGTGCCTTCAGTGTTTGATTAGATTCATGTCGCGCTAGAAAAACTTGCTGAAGTTGTAAAAGTTTTCTGCTCCTGATGAATTTGTTCTCAGATCAAACAATAGTTCAGCATTTTGGGGAAAAGTGCTTTCTCTCTGAGAGGGAGAAGATTGACAAAATAAATCTAATGTGTGCGCGTAAAGGGTGGTGTCTGAAATTTGGTTATCTTAGCTTAGCTTAGCTTACACTGTAAAGTTCACACTTCGAAAGCGTACTAATAAACACCTTGTATCTAGAGAAATGGGTTTTAGAGGGGAGGCTTTTTGGAGCGGCGTAGAGGCGTATTTGTGAACTGAGGCTAGCTGCTTCCAGCCTTTATACTAAGCTAAGCTAAATGTGTCCTGTCTACAGCTCCACATTCAACACACAGACATGACGTTTGTATCTTTAGTCTCACGTCTCTCTCAGACAGAAATCTAATCAGCGACTTTACCTAAATGTTATGAATTATTTCACAGCCAACATGGCGACCCTCTGGAAGCTGAGAACAGTTAGCAGGAAGCTCAAGTCTCTTGTCTTTCCATGAGATGCAAATGCAGAGTTGTGGAGTTTAACTCAACTAATCAGCCATCCTGAACATCTTTCTATAATGATCACACGTGTTATGGTCTGTTTCTCATGTTTGATTCTTCTTACCAAATTGTCTAAAGACTTCCTGAGAGTTCTTTTCTTCACATCATCAATGTGTTTGACTGTGAGTGCCATGAATTAAAAAAAAAACATTTTATTAAGAATTTGAAGAATGTCAACAGGATGCATATTTCAAGAAATATAAAAAAGAAAAGCAATACCACAACCAATAGTGTTTTTACTGTGTTGACCATCAAACTGCTGCGAGACACTTTCACACCGTTACACGAGCTTGGCTCAGCATTCCATGAGATACAAATACAAGCCGGGAGTTATGTTCTCTCTCTCTCGCTCTCTCTCTCACATACACACACACTTCCACAGCCTGAAGAGAATGATCAATGATGGAACCAATCAGGTGTAAATACGGTCTCCGCTGCGGATTACAAAGAGGATACAGGGGTCGAGGACAACAAACATGATGGATCTTTTTAAGAACCTGCTGTGTTAATATTGGCTTGTAGTGCATGTCGGTGCATGTCAGCATGGCCCTTTGGAGCTGATCCACCATCATCAGAAACGTTTTAGAGAAAAGACGTCTCATTTCTCTTTCAACATATTTCCTCGCTTCCTCTCTCCTCGCATGCAGGAGATGCGAGTGAGGGAAACAGGGATGCAATGAAGAGACTTGGGATGGAACCAACTTAGTCTTTCCTTGTGAGTTCCTGGTTTATTTGTTGTGACCCGCCTGCTGGACCAGCTGCATTTTGGGTCTCTGCTTTAGTTATTCAATCATTGATCCCTGAGACCTGTTCTTCTAGAGACCTGACAGAGAGCAAGAATCTATCACTTCAAGCAGCTACTGCAGGGAATGTCGACTTGGCTCTCTGTGCCACATCCTGTATACGCTATACAGACTGTTTTTTAGTATTTACATTTCTTCAACTGCTATTGAGGCACTATTATTATACTAATCTCTCAATTTCCAGTCATTCTCATCACTCATCTGAAAAGATAGAAGTATATACAGTGTTCAGTAGACTGTGGGTGAAGGTCACTGATTATATGTCAAAGTGCTCTGGTGACAGCGAGGAGCCGCCACTGAAAAGTGTACTTATTAATGTATTATTGCGTAATATTATTGTTTTAATTCAGATGTTAACCTTTTAGGATATGAGAATCTATACTTTGGTTGTTTGTCTTCTTCTGAAATAGAAATGCCTCAAGTCAATCATGTTGGGCTCAACAGAGATAGGATTCACCAGAGTGTCTGAGGACGTTGATGGCTAAACTTATTTTAGTTGTAGAATAATAATTACAACAGTTGTGGCTTCGTCACATGTACTTCACCATCGCTGCACAAGTCAAATTCCAAAACACTGTCGATAAAAAACGGCTGAGTAAGACCATCAACTTTGAACTTTGGTTCTTGGCTAAATGTGGATTTTGTGTCTGATGACGTGTCACAAGTCCACCAGCACACAAATACAAACAAGAACACAGGAAGTTCAGTACGAATTTAACATGAAAAATATGATAGATGATTGCGCAAAACTCCAGAGAATCAAAGTAAAGATAAAGTTTGCAGTTTGGCAACTTCACACTGTAAAACACAGCACTTTTCACTCACACTCACGTCTCCAGGATCGTCCCATTGAGTCTTGGCCAAGACGTTAGCATAAAGGGTTCACATGAATGCACTCAGATATTTTATGTCCTGAAAGGATAATTCAGGTTTATTAACTCTAGCTTTTTGTTGTGGCCACCATTATGGTAACACAGTTGTTAACTGCCGATCTGGGAATCCCATTCGATTTTGTTGTCGTGATATGGTTTTCCCAGATCTCAAGAATTACTTTGATTAATATGTTAACATAGCCAATAGAAATGATGGTCCAAACTACACAAATAAGACCAAAGTTGGACTAGAAAAGAATGATCTTTTAAACTGTGAACATGTCGGCCTTTATCATCAGTGTGTTTTCTTTGGTGTGAACCATGGCGTATTACAAGGACTCATAAGAAGTGTGCTTATTGGACAGCAGTTTAGGACGTTGGCAGCCATGGGAATGTCGTACCCGTCTTTCTCCTGGATGCTAACATCTCCACTGATGAGTCACATGTCCCAAACAAAGCCAAGAGATGTTGAGCTGTTTGTGTTTGGCTTCACTGAGACCGGACTCTAATAGTGCAAACAGAGCAGAGTCCGTGTTTGCAGAGATAATCCAAACACTTACATTATTTGGTGATGATGAAGTCCAGCTCTGTCACAGTCACTGTGACATCCTTGTTCCAAATCCTTGTTCAGAGTCCACTTTCAAATCCAGTTGAATGTGTCCACATTCTATTTTGCACAAGTTGTGGGGAGAAAAAAGGTTAAACAGTTGAACTTGGATGCGAATAGAGGTAGAGAGCTGACTGTATTATTAATGCCTTTTCTTTAATTTTTCTACCTAAATAATGCATCTAGCTAATAATTCTGTAATATGTCGGCCTTTATGAGAAAGTGATAATGACAGTTTTCATCCTTCTGAGCGTGGCTTGTGAATCAAAAGCCAGTACGTTTATATACACATTTTAGTTTCCTGTATTAATGTGGTTCATTTTTTAACATGATGTTCTGTAGATGTGTGGACTAAACATGTCACCTTCCAACTCGTAGACAACAGAACCACAGCCAGGGTGTAATACCTCCATAATCAGGTGAAGGCATTATAGTGTTATATTGTGTATGGTTGGAAAACAATTATTCAATTATCAAATTTAATTTGGATTTATTATTCGTGGACAAGGTCTTCAATTTTCAAAGAACATGCCCCCCTCCCCTTCAACTCTTCCTGAGGGACTCAAAGGCATTCACAGGCCAGATGGTGTGTATTATACCTCTCAAGGGCTCTGGGTCTGCGCCGGAATCTCCTTCCATTTGGCTGTGCCAGAAAACGTACAAAGGGAGCCAGCACACACCCTTCTCAGACGGAAAAATCACCTCCACAGGCTCCTTTCCACGTGAAGGAAGCGGTGGTTGATGAAGGAGAGCCCAGCACCGATTCATCTAAACCTCACTCATGAACAAGACTTACCCGGTTCGTCTAACCCTCTCATGAAGAAGACTTACCCGATTCATCTAACTCTCTCATGAACAAGACTTACCCAGTTCATCCAACCCTCACTCATGAACAAGACTAACCCGGTTCATCCAACCCTCACAAATGAACAATACTTACCCGATTCATCTAACCCTCACAAATGAACAAGACTTACCCGATTCATCTAACCCTCTCATGAACAAGACTTACCCGGTTCATCTAACCCTCTCATGAACAAGACTTACCCGATTCATCTAACCCTCTCATGAACAAGACTTACCCGGTTCATCTAACCCTCTCATGAACAAGACTTACCCGATTCATCTAACCCTCTCATGAACAAGACTTACCCGGTTCATCTAACCCTCTCATGAACAAGACTTACCCGATTCATCTAACCCTCTCATGAACAAGACTTACCCGATACATCTAACCCTCTCATGAACAAGACTTACCCGATTCATCTAACCCTCTCATAAACAAGACTTACCCGATTCATCTAACCCTCTCATGAACAAGATTTACCCGATACATCTAACCCTCTCATGAACAAGACTTACCCGATACATCTAACCCTCTCATGAACAAGACTTACCCGATTCATCTAACCCTCTCATAAACAAGACTTACCCGATTCATCTAACCCTCTCATGAACAAGACTTACCCGATACATCTAACCCTCTCATGAACAAGACTTACCCGATACATCTAACCCTCTCATGAACAAGACTTACCCGGTTCATCTAACCCTCTCATGAACAAGACTTACCCGATACATCTAACCCTCTCATGAACAAGACTTACCCGGTTCATCTAACCCTCTCATGAACAAGACTTACCCGATTCATCTAACCCTCTCATGAACAAGACTTACCCGATACATCTAACCCTCTCATGAACAAGACTTACCCGATTCATCTAACCCTCTCATAAACAAGACTTACCCGATTCATCTAACCCTCTCATGAACAAGATTTACCCGATACATCTAACCCTCTCATGAACAAGACTTACCCGATACATCTAACCCTCTCATGAACAAGACTTACCCGATTCATCTAACCCTCTCATAAACAAGACTTACCCGATTCATCTAACCCTCTCATGAACAAGACTTACCCGATACATCTAACCCTCTCATGAACAAGACTTACCCGATACATCTAACCCTCTCATGAACAAGACTTACCCGGTTCATCTAACCCTCTCATGAACAAGACTTACCCGATACATCTAACCCTCTCATGAACAAGACTTACCCGATACATCTAACCCTCTCATGAACAAGACTTACCCGATACATCTAACCCTCTCATGAACAAGACTTACCCGATACATCTAACCCTCTCATGAACAAGACTTACCCAATTAATTGTATCCTCTCTCATGAACAAGACTTCCATGCAGACTGATATGCAGTGTAGATGAGTGAGATGGTCTGGTGCACTATGTCCACTGTCAGGTGACCGTGATCCAGTGGTGGGCTGTGCATTTTCTACCTAGGCATTTTCTAGGCTTAGTAGGCCTAGGATATCGTATACATAAATACGCGCATGACTGGATGCTGTTCGGCGAAAAACTATTACATTATCAAATAGATACATCTTTTAGTTATAAAATAGCTATAACTTTATGATTCTGTTTAGGCCAGCAGAGAAGGCTTAAACAGGCCTTGACGGCCCGCCACTGGACAAATCCAGTTTTCACACCATATACCAACAAGAAGCTTTGGGATTGGACAGCAAAAAATCGGTATGGAGTTTCTTTCTAAGCAGTGGCGGTGCGTCAATAGAGGGCGCTAGGGTGCCGCCCCTCTTAAAATTTTGCGATGAAAAAAAAAAGAAGAAAAAATAATAATAATATATAGTCAAAAAACATAATAATTTAAATAAGAAATATACCGTGTTGACGCACTAAATGTGTGTGGGAGACCGTAAAAGCCCCTGTCAACAACCACTTAAGTTAAATGTGACCAAATATAATATATCGCCGTTCATCATCACTGAGAAAAGCCCCTCCCCTCTCAGGGCGCCGGCCAAATGGAAGTCTATGGCAGCGAGCAAACATTTCACGGTCGTTACGGCAAGGTCAGCTTCTCATTGGCGGATGAAACGAGAATCTTCGGGTGCACAAAAGTGCGCCCTAGCCAATGACATTGTTTCTTTTTTCAACGTGATTGGACTATTCGTCGAATCAGAGACCTTTATCATTCCCTCACAGCCCATACAGCTCCCACGTAGGTACGCGAGCAACACTAGCAAAGACTTTGATTATGTTAGTATGGCGACTGAAAACTCTGTGGTATCTCTACGCGAAACACCTTTCAACCGATGATCAGATGTTGACAAGAAGAGTCTGAAATAGTTGGGACCCGAACGTCCGGATTTAAAAATTCAGCAGCAAAGCACTGACGTACACCCGGAGGACGTACACCCGGAGCTTCTCCTCAAGCCGATATGCTAACTGGAGCTGGTTAGCTGGATGCTCAGTGTGGAGCAAAGCAGTGGCTCTGAGCAGCCGAGGAAGCGCCGGGCTATGAAGGAAGATGAGCTTGGGAGGATTGCTGCAGAGGTGAGCGTCAAAATCAGCAGATGCCTGTGTTAGAGTTTAATGTTGTATCTTTCCCACAGCAGAACACATGTTGGACATTGTTAGATTTGGGTGGATATCATATCAGACTATAACTTTATCTAAAATACCAATTCAACCCCCTGTGTGTGTGTGTGTGTGTGTGTGTGTGTGTGTGTGTGTGTGTGTGTGTGTGTGTGTGTGTGTGTGTGTGTGTGTGTGTGTGTGTCATAGCTCCAGGCTAGAGCATCAAGGTGGCTCCTGGCCTTTTGTGTATGTTGATGAGCCATCAAGACACACAAAACATAGTTTTTTTGTCAACTCTGATTGTTGGCTTTTGTCTGTAGTATGAAGCCTGTTTGTAGTCGATATTTCCCCACAACTTATCTGTCTCTCTCTATATATTTATCTGTAGGTTAGTGACACCATACTTGGACACACCAGGGAACGCTTTGCCTTCAAAGACCACCTCACCAGTACCACCTTACTGCAGGGCCCCCAGTTTAAATGTCTTTACAAGTAGTGGGCCCTACTCTGTCAAACACCCAATGTAAAATGTGATGTCTCTCTTTCTGAATCTATTCTGCTCTAAGCCTCTTTCATGTGAGGGTGTGGGCACCTCTTTTATTCTGTAAACCTCTGAAACCCAACCCAATGAACCTCTGAACCTCTCATGCCCAAAGTTACAGTTTGTTGATAGTTGTTATTGGACAGTGTTGAGTACTGTGTTTTCTTGAAATAAAGCTTTGTTTTTTTAGAATATTCTACCCAAAACCTCTTTTCTTCTCATTGTGGAGTGCTATTTAAACCGCGCCGCCCAACTGCGCCCCCCCCCCCCAAAACAATTCACCAGCCGCCACTGTTTCTAAGTACATGCTCATGAAACTCTGTTGTCTCAGTTAGCTCTCCACTGCCTCCCTTTCTTACCCGGACCCTGACCTGCCTCAGGTTCAACATGCCAAACTCTTACAGATTCGAGGACCAATTGGATGACAGGTTTTTTTCAGTTGCTTCTCCCTCCGACCCTGATCAGACAAAGCGTGTTTCGGCAGCCCAGGGCAGCTTTTGTAATTGTTTCGTAATCTGCTTTTGGGTTGCTGAGGACCTCCAGGTCTGTCTTCTCTACGCGCCTTGTGTTTTTCACAGGAGAGCCCTGAACGCCTCGAGTTGAAACAACTCACAGCAGAAAAGCTGCAGACACGTTTTTCTCTTTGTGTTGACTTGTTCTCGATACCTGGAGGATGATTTGAACAACCGTAGTTACCATGATCTGAATAGAAAACAGCAGGAGGCTAGTAAGTGTGGAAGGCTTCCTGTCAGTTACGATAACGAAGTAGAACTGAGTATGTATCAGAATGTCAGATGCTTTAATCATTTATATGCCAATAAGTATTCATTTGTTTGCTAAATTTAATGAGCCGCCTCAATCTATAAAAAAGTAAAGTACAAACAAGCATCCGGGGATTAATACAAATATTTTGGGTTCAGGGGAACACATGGTTAATTTCCTCTCTATTCAATAGAATCAATCTCCTCAACATAATGAATCATCAGAATAGACATGTCTTTTCACTGTGCCACTCAATGTAAGACATGAAGGACATCGGAAGCTGATAGAGAAATTCTTCCAGGATAAAACAGAAAAACAACCCTCTCTCTCCGTCTCTCTGAATGAATGATGTGATTTAGGAAATGGTATCACTAAGAGTCTAATCAGTAGGACGACAGCTCTGCTCTGGCATTGGCTCTGGCCTTGGCTTTCCCTCCGCTACAGCAGCCACGAGTATTCTGCTCTTATGTTCTCTTACTGTACGGAGGCAAACGCAGACTATCTGTGTCACGTCTATCTGTTGTCATGTCAGGACACACAGCACAAATCAGTGGAGCCTCTAACCTACTGGCTGAGGAACTGTTTTACTTGTCTCAGCCGTTTGGGATTGTATTTTTAAATCCGAACCTTACTATAAATGGAAGTTTTCACTGTTTGAAGGATATGAGTATTTGAGAGTTTTTATTATATTTCAGATTTCAGTATGGAGGCATTGGTTTGAATGTAGTTTTCTATAATAGGGATTGGTTGTGTCAGAGGCTTTTCCATCATGACCAGGGCACCCCCCAATGTACCACTTTCATTTCCCCTCACAGTTTATGTAGTACAGCATAGTGTAGCAGCATAGTGTAAGATAAGGAAATATCTTCCTCGGCGGAAGCTCAAATACAAGATGGCGTGTCATCAATATGAGATACAGAAGTCATAATTACAAGATGAGGTCTCCAATGTATTTTCACTGCTGTTAAATCTGCCGTACTGTTGCAACAACTTCTTCTGACTTGTTGTGCCATCTATGCACATTAAACGTGTCCGAGTCGCTCTTCTAGACTGTGTCAGACTGTTGGTCATCCAGCGTCGTGAAACGTAAGACAAAGACGGTCCTGATTTTGCTTTCCAATAGAGGACAATACAAATTGAGCACTCAATACACCTTGACTGACCCTCCCCTCCTCTATTAGCGGCCTCATTACTCATATGTCATCTTTGCTTTATCACATCTTGCTGCTGGCACCAACCACCTTCCCCGTGGGGTTGCCACAGCTTCATCTTATGACTCTTCCTCCATCATCTGCGATTCCCGTCTTTCCTTTCCCCTCTCCCCGCCTGGGCCTACTACCCGTGCAGATGACTGGGCGAGGCGGCGGCCTGCCCTTCTGTGAGTGTTAATGGGACCAGCACATCCATCTGTCCCATCAGGAGCCGCTTGTTCCTCCTTCTGTTGCCAACACATCCCTCACCATCACGGATGGGAGGAAGGAGAGTCGAGGTGGAGAGAGGAAGAAAAAGAAGGAAATGAAGAGAGGGAATGAGGGAAATCATGACGATACCTGGAGTTACTGCTTCACTGGAGTTCAATGTAAGTGCCCTTACTCCAAACACTGCTTCATGTTCATGTAGCCTTTTATAATGGTTCCACTCATGAGGCCAATTTCAATAGTCTTTCATCAGTTGCATGAAAGCATTTTCTTCATATTCCAGTCTGCCATGAGACCTCACAATCACAGACTGGATAAAGATGGGTTCTACCTCATAACCACGATGCCCTGCTTGAGCGGCTGGATATTTGTTTTGTGGTCAGGAAATTACATTTGAAATCTTGATCTGAAAAGTCTGAAATGACACGACACAGACAGCTGTTCATTTCAGCAGCAGAGATGCTGCAGCTTGTGAATGAGGGTGAAACCAACAAAGCATAGAGAGCACATTTTATTTACATATTTTCATCTATTTAATTTCATTGTGCCCTTGTAGCAAACAAGCATTGAGGAAGACAAGGAATACGTTTAGTTTTAAATAATAAAAAGCTGGACATTATTTATTTTTGTATCTGATTAATCATCAATTAATCAAAAATAATCTTCAACAGACACACTCATGACATGACAAGCACTAGTATGAGTTTATGTTTATGTTTATACATACCATATAAATATATCTGGAATCTGAGGAGGAATCCGCCTGGCTCGGGCAGGAAACTTGTTGACTCGCATTGTTTGTGCATACCATGTTCTCTAATAGACCACCAACAAGGGGAGCACGTGATCGCCGCAGCGGCGCAGGCCTTCCTCTTATCAGCTTCCCACAAGGCTAGTCTCTGTGGGAAGCAAAACCAAACCACGTTGCGAGATATTCTCATTACCGACAGTGATCCGATCCACTTTTGTTTAATTGCTTTCGGATTCCAAAGGAACACACAGTATCGGCATTTTCCAGGCCAAGTTGACAAACTTTGAGACAGCAGGGCCGTGGCTAATAGCTGCAGAACTCCTTCTGAAGAGTCTTTCCATCTGCTGTTTGCACTAGACCGGCTTCCAGAAGCTTTGTCAGTGTAATAATAAGCTGACGTTAGACTTAAATGGAAAAACTGCTGGATCCAAGTGCCAGAGAAGCTGTCACCCTAAACTCTGACAGAGGCATTGTTATTGCTGAAAGGAAATGAAAATGCTTTTCGGGGAAAATGAAGACGTCTACCGTTATGGAAACAGCTCCTTCGTTGTCCTGTATTACCTTTTCTACCTCAAGCTCATCTGATTAAAGTGTAATTTCGCCCCCAGGTCTGAGCCTAAGTCCACCCACTGCAATAAAATTGAAGAAAATTAAAGTGGCATGGGACAGGGAGGTAAAACCACCCCACTTCCTTATGGCAAAGGCCTTTGACGCAGCGTCGACAAATAGGACATCCAAAGCTCATGACAGCTCGCTAAATAGTGATACGGGGCGCTGAACATGATGAATTTACTGTTCATCAGACCACAACTGAGACAAAAATGTACACTTCCCGCCCACTGATTACAGGATGTTAACATTCTTTTATTTCATGACGTATGATCAGTCAGTCCACTCTATGTCAGAACTGGCCTTGCAAGATTAGGGCTGATTTAAAACATTTGGTGGCAATTGGAGACATTTTGTAGCATTGATGTGCTTCATCACAACAGTTTACGGCTTAAAAAGCCTGTTTAAGTGCAGTGACTCTTAAATGTCTTTGTTGAGCTAATCAGACCTTCACACCTGTCTCACAGCTCTCACTATATAAGTTTCAACCGTACCTCATCAGCCCAGTCACCCAACTAGTGTCAATATACTGGACTATTAGTGACTTCAGTTTTTTCTCATGATTTAGTGATTTCAGTTTTTTCTCATGGTTTAGTGGTTTAGGGGTGGCTGTAGCTCAGGGGGATGAGTGGTCATCCCGCAACCACAAGGTAGCCGGCTCGATCCCCAGTCCCCCCATAGCTCACATGTCGAAGCGTCCCTGAGCAAGACACCCAACCCCTAACTGCGCCCCCCAGGGCTGCTCACTGCCCCCCATCCAGGGATGGGTCAAATGCAGAGAAGAATTTCCCCAAGGGGATTAATAAAGGATACTTTCTTTCTTTCTTCTTATTCCGTTCTACCTGGTCCGATAACCTTTTTCACTGCTACCATCTCATCATAGTCGTCTTCACCAGAGATACAGTGCACACCAGTTTGTTTCTCTGTGGCTTATTTTATTATTTCTCTGACTTTACAGGACAGACTGCTGGTGAAATACTCAACTGTTAAATAGTCATGGTAGTCCAGATTTAAAATGCATCCGCTTCCCATAGCTCTGGTTCTGTTCAGGGGGGCTTTATCCCAGAACACATGCTGAATGAGAGACCGGGTAGACCCTGGACCGGGCACCAATGGATCACAGGGCCGACACAAATAGACACACATTCACACCTACAGGCAACTTGGAATCTCTGATTCTCATAACCTTTGGACTCTTGGACTCAGATTCCCCAGCCAGACACTTTTCATTGAGCCGCTTGGAAGTCCTAACCCAGTATAGAAGAAAATGTAACCTCCAATTGTTTCAGTTTATGTCACCATAAGATTCTGAATGAAGTGCATACTTTTCTGTATGAAGGGAACTCAACGTGATCCAGAATCTCAACCACTCCCCTTTTAAACTTCTGTCAACACAATGACAGTTGCAAATCCCACCAAGATGACGTGTGTCAACTGGTAACAGTGGGCGTCAACGTAGCTGGTCCAGGTGTCATCACGCAACAGGGTCTCACTCCCAACTGGTCAAACACCAACGGTTGGTCCTTTGCTGTCTGATCCCAAAGCACGGCGGCACCCTTCAGGGTCTGTACGCGACGCCGATAACTAACTCCAATGTAAAAACACTCTTCACAAGTCATTGATCTCAACCTAACTTCCTTAATTGAAAAGACCCTATAATGTAACGAGTGGAAACTGACCCTGCCAGGTCCAAAGCGGACGCTAGAGGGGAACATAGTGTGACGTGTCGGGCCACTGACCAAGCATTGTGTTTAACCAGTTGGGAGTAAGACTTCACACGAGGATGGACGTTTGTTCACATGATGGCGGTTCGCGCGATATGCTCAGAAATAGTAAGTGAATTTAGATTTCTTTTAGATTCTTTCGTTTTACTTTATTTTACTGGAAGTTTTCACTTTAAAGTACAATAAGTGTGATATGAATCCCATATCATATATCATATCCCAGTTACATATTGACCACATATTAACGCATTGCTTCACCCGCATACAAATCTCAAAGCACGTTTACATAATCCTCTACACATGTAGAAGTCTTTGTAGCACAAAACCAACTAATTATGCAACAGTATGAGCGTCATCGTTTTCTTATCTTTATTGAATGTAGAATGTAAATTCAGTTATTTTAGATACAGCCACATTCTTTGTGTGTTCACTTTCTCTCACACTTGTCTCGAACATACATAAAGCGTACTTGTGATGAAACAGTCTCGTATGCGATGAATGCTTTCAAAGTCAGGGAGCCCATATTAAACTTTCATGGATGTACTCTAGCTCTGTACACTGCAGGGGGATGTGGATGCAACCTAACTTGAGCATTGCTCTTGAGGCCTGAGGCGTCAAAAACAAACTTCTTACATCAAAGGCGAATATTAAATATTCTAGTTTCATGTTGTTTCTTTGGAAAGTCTTGAGTACTCCTTTGCATGTGAAATAAAATGTGTTTTGCATTAATCTGGAGCTCAGTGATGGAAAATGGATGATACTGACTGGAAATAAATATAAATGAAAACAATACATGATTATTGCTTCTGTTCCTTGCCTCTCACTCTTAATGGTGTCTGCTGAATAGAGGATATATATATATATATATATATATATATATATATATATATATATATATATATATATATATATATATGTGTGTGTGTATATATATATATATATATGTGTATATATGTATATATATGTGTGTATATATATATATATATATATATATATATATATATATATCCTCTATTCAGCAGACACCATTAAGAGTGAGAGGCAAGGAACAGAAGCAATAATCATGTATTGTTTTCATTTATATTTATTATTATTTATATTATTATTATTATTATTTATATTTACATATATACACATATATATATATGTATATATATATATATATATATATATATATATATATATATATATATATATATATATATATATATATGTGTGTGTGTGTGTGTGTGTGTGTGTGTGTGTGTGTATATATATATATGTATATATGTATCAAGACAAACCAGCAGAGAACCGAGGAAGACTACTAACGGACATTTGGCAATTTATGACTCCCAGCCACTCTTTATGGCAGATATCCCGCATTGGACGTGGAAGTGCCAAACGGCAGTTCCTTAAGTGGCCACTCGAGGCTGGATCAAAAAGTGAGTCAATCCCCATAGAGCTCCATGTTAAAATGTACAGCAGAAATAAACATGTTTACAGCACGGTACAAGAAAATGGTGTTGGTCTTTATAGCTGATGTCCCTGTCTCGGACAACTGGGGTAAATGTATACATTACTCCCCCATTTAGATTATATCAGGGCTTATCGTTATGCATTAAGGGAAACGCTTTCAGGTGGGTACCATGACAACAATCATGGCTCACAGTGTTCAGGGGTGTGGGCTGGATTGTGGGCGTAACCCTTTTAACACCCACTACGATCCTTGAAGAGCTCTTTCTGCCAAAAAATGGTTCCTAATGGAAACCCTGAATGGCATAAAGGACTCTCGATTGGTTCTAGATATAGAACCTTTACCTTTCAGGAAGAGCCCGTTTATCTCCATCTATAGAACCCAGCAGATCTAAATAATGAATAAAGAAAACCAAAATGACTGCTGACTGCTGGTGCAACACACATATTCCTGCTGTTGATGGCCTCCGCTATAAACAGACACATGTGTGATGAACTGAAAGAAAGGTTTTTAGAGGGTCTTGAGTGTGCACCTCAGCCAAAGAGCCATACAAATAGATGGAAACATAAGTTAACAATCTATTGGCGGTACTGAGGGGGCCTTTTGCTCTGCAGATTGCATAATGCACAAGTTCCTGAAGTTGCATCATGTAGATGCATTCAGAGCTCGTGGTGAAATGGACCAAGGTGACGTGAGAGATGGAGGCCTTTGCAATTTCTCATTAGCACTTGGACCTGACAGGAATTAGCCAGATGTGAAAGAGGTCTGCTGGAAGCTGAACTCTTGGATAATGACGGCCTGGAAAACTTGTGTTAATAAAAAATAACTGCTGGATTATCAAACCTGTAGAAGAACCCAGAGGAAACGCCTTTTAATGAAGGAACATGCAGGTGTAAACAAACCACCTGCATGTTCTGTGCTAGTTGAGTTTGCTTCTTGAAGCGTCGCTTCAGATACATCCAGAACAGTCAGTCCTTTTCACAAGTTTATAATATTTCCGAAATAAATAACTTTGAGTTATGCCTCAAAACTGCCGACTGTATATAAGAAGTGGACGTAGTCATCGTGACGTCATCCTGCGGTTTTGAAGCCTTAATTCAGCAGTTTTTTCGGAACCAGAAGTGGCACTAGAGGGCGGATCTTCTTTGGCGACCAAAATGTTACAATTCATTTTTTACAGCGTACCCTACTTTATGGTCTATGTCAGCGGTTCCCAAACTTTTTAGGCCACGCACCCCCTTCTACATCCCGACCGGGTTCACGCACCCCCAAACCCTCACACCTTAAAAAAAAAAAACGCAACAGAGCCTATTTATAGCCGCATAAAATCGGACCAATGCGAGAACTGTTTGCTCGCGCGTGGCGTTTGTTACAAGATTTAGTCCGCTGTATAAATTTCAGTTACACAAGGCGTCACTTTTAAAGAGCAATAAGGATGGCGAGGACACACGCACAGGCTCAGAGGCAGATTGCATTTCACATTTATTTACTTAAACACAGTAAGCCACGTAAAGAACAAAGAGTGGCACATAGGCTCAGAAACAGATATAAATAAAAAAAGGAGGCTCCAGGGGTGCGCGCACCACACTTTGGGAATCCCTGGTGTAGACCCAACACATGAATGAGACTGCAATTGTTTTGGGCTGTTTTGTAACTCTTCTAATTTTGATCTAAAAAATGCAAGGGGCTTCTGACTTGCACTGGCATGCTGGTGTTCAGGTGGCAGCGCAAATAAGAGGCTTCAGACAGCTGTTAGCCAGAACCTCACTGCACAACACGCACTGTGGCTTTGGGCAATCTGCATTGCCAATCCAAGTGAAGCCCAGACCCAGATAATTGTCATCATATTTCCTCTTTTTTTTCCCAGTCTGATGCTCACTCTCGTCTCCTCTTTCTCCGACTCCCGTTGATTTCTTCTCCCGGTCTCTCCCCAACGCACCTCTCCGTTTCTCTCGCCTCCGGTTCCTCACTCTCTCTCTGTCCCTCTCCTCTTTTATTGCTGATAGCTTCAGATGTCCCACCTGACAGCTTCCCCGATTTCAGCCAGTTTAACATATTTTCATGGATGTTGCTGAATGAATGAAATGACGTTAGGTGCACAAGCTAGGCTAGCTAGTTTGTACGTAAAAGACTGGCGGCCGGACCGGAAGTGCATCTATTTATTAAATTGTACGTTTTTAATTGTAATTAAATGTAAATCTTACAAAGGGAATTTTTATAATTAAAAAATCCTCCTTATTTTTTTTTAATTAAGTTTAATATTAATTATTACACCATTAGACCACCATTACATTTTTCCTCTCGCGCACCCCCTAGAGTCAGCTCGCGCTCCCCCTATTATTTTCCCTTAATATTTTCTGTATTTTTCAGTGAGAATAGAGCAGAGTGGTTTGTCATATCGTGAGTGCGAGTGTCCAACATTAATGAAAATATTTTCTGTTGTCCTTTTTTATGCACCATAAAGGGAATATAACTTGCATTTTATGTTCAACGTGTGTAATACAAACCTAAAGAACTAACCAATTAAAGTGCCAGTGTGTATGAATATACAGTATGAATATAATATTTACTGTAGAACTTTGATTTCATGAATGCATAGCCACCTGAAACTATGAATCCTTGTGTTTTTCGTTTGCTGAGAATGAGCATTTTGTATCTACAAACGCCCCTATGTTTCTACGGAAGCCCAGAAGGGACAAACCAAACACTGGCTCTAGAGAGAGCCGCACATGAAGGACATCGTAGTTCTCAGACACGCTCCTTTGAATGATTTATCTTGCTCTTATTTCCTCTGGCCAATTATTTTTGATGATCAGTTCTAACAGACTCAATGGAGCTGCAGTACGTCCTCATGACAAAGAAGAAATGCTCACTACCTTCCTTTTTTTCCAATAGTGCAAAAATTAGTTTATTTTGTGACATTTGATACATTCAGTAAACATTGAATGAATGTTTAGTTGCAAGAGTCGGTGATGCGCCTCATGCTCATGAACCTGGTGCCGCTCATGCCCATGTCCCTGAAGCTCCTGTACTCTCCGGGCCTCATGTACATCATCTTGCCTCGGTAGTGGGCCTGCTCGTACATCAGCCAGTGGCCGTCCATCACGCTGCAGGACTGGCAGTCGGACATGCGGTAGCGGTCCATGACGTTATCGCAGTCGTCCATCAGCTCGTGACTCTGACCGCCGAAGTTCTCCCTCTCGTAGATCTTCATTCTGAACTGGCCCCTGTGCTGTTGTTAAGAGAATACCAAGAAGGCGTTAACATCAAGTTGTGTGTGCGGTGTCGCCCACGAGGCACGCCGGTTTAATACCTACCATGGGGATCATACGGCAAGACCTGATACAGTCCCTCATGCCCATCATGCTCATGTAGTCGGCGTACTCGCCCCTCCTCATGAAGAACTGGTTCCCCATGTAGTTGGTGCGGTCGTAGACCATGAAGCAGCCGCTCTCCACCCTGCAGGAGTGGCACCTGCTCATGTAGGAGGTCATGTCGGCGCAGTCGTTCATGCACTCATAGGAGCGGCCCTGGAAGTTCTTCTCCTCGTAGAAGGTGATCTTGCCCCTCATGTTCATGCCGGTGTTGCTCATGTTGTCTTGTCGGTGTGCCGTAGCCGCCTGAACTGCCTTCCCTCTGGTTTAACCCTTTCCTTTTATACCCGATCCTCCACCCCCTTACTCAGCAATTTACTATTCAAGCCAATAGAATACTTTCTTTTTCAGGGACTGGGGACCTCGCAGTCTTTAGAAAGGCCTTTTTAATACAGAATACAGAAAGCGCACAGTGCTTGCAACACGTGAGCAGGTCTGTTTTGTTTCTAGGAAAACAAAACGAATACGGGACAATGAACAAAGCTGTTTCAGAGAACAAGGTGGTGGTAGTTGTGGGTGTTGTGTAAATGTGTGCTGGGGTGTGTGTGTGTGTGTGTGTGTGTGTGTGTGTGTGTGTGTGTGTGTGTGTGTGTGTGTGTGTGTGAGAGAGAGAGAGAGAGAGAGAGGATGGGGAACAGCATGGCAAAAGAAGAAAATAAATTATTATTATAATAAAAAATCAATGTACACTAATGCTGTTGATACTTCTACTGTCGATTATACAGTTAACAATAATGATAATGAGGATAACTGTGCCTTGACTGCCCTGTTTCCAATAGTAAATATTGTGCTGATTTGGGTTTGTTTATTGGGTTTATTCAGATTCAGCTCAGGCCAGCCCCAAAGTGAGCTCTAGCTGTCAAGGCCGAGGCCGGGTCGCGGCCTTGACAGCTCCCATGTGTGAACACAGAATACGAATATGGAAGATAATATATTGATGACAAATATATATATATATAAAAGTTATTTAAATTATGAAAATTAAATTAAGATAAATTAAGAGAATCCTGTATTAGTCCCGCAGTGGGGAAATTGCAGGATTACAGTAGCAGATAGAAATATGAAACAAAGTAATACATATAAGTAAACAGTAAAACAGTAATAAAAACAGTACAAAATAATCCACAATAGCACTATTATATATACAGACAGAATAAACAAGTATTTACAAATGTATTTATACTGCACCAGTTAAAGTGACCAACAAGTGTTTTGTGTTTAGCTCAGTGTGTTGTCTGACAGCAGCAGATGATTTGTTAGATGAGAGAACAGGAGGTTGTCAGTGTTTGGGAAGTTGTGATATTTTTATATTAGCTAATTTAAATCAGGGCTTAAAACATTATTGTTAGCTGTGGCTTTACAATAAATTGGACACATTCTTTCCTTTTTTTTAAGACACGTAACTTTATCATTTTTAACTACATATCTGCTTGTTCCCGCTTTCTGCCCGTGTATAGCACTTTGAATACCTGTGTGTCTGAATAGTGCTGCTGTATATACACGATAGCCTTGCCATGCATTTTATTGAGAGTGAGCTTTGTTCTGTTGTTTACCTCATGCTGTATCTCGTACTGTACCTCGTACTGGTACTGTACCTCGTACTGGTACTGTACCTCGTACTGTACATCGTACGAGTTGAAAGTTGGGTTGAATGGATTCTATTGAAAGTAGCATAAAATGGATACATCCAAGTAAACTACAGGTAAGAGTAAATAAGAAAGTAAGCTGTTTATTAAAACCAAAAAAGCAGCAGTAGTGACATAAAAGGGTGACACTAACATGCTGTTGATATTTCTGACAGCAGCCTTCCTCCTGAATAATATTCCACTGCCTCAATATAACGTAAAAGCCTGCAAATGTTTGCTCAACTCAAATAGTCCTAACCCACTTGAGCATTCAAAAGATATAAAAGTACAACGAGCCTCAGTGTGAATATAAATATTCATGCCCTACCATGTAATTCACTAAACAGCTGTGAGTTGGAATCACAGCGGCATATTTCCCCCTGCCCTACTCACTGTTAAACACTTTTACATTACGGTGTCTGAGAGGCATGCATAATGTAAATGGGGAGACTGATTACTGATTACCCCGCTGCAGACCTATCCGCTAAAAGAAGGGTGAGGCATAATATGCCACTTTTAGCTTCAGACGAAAAATAACATCTGAGGAATATCTAGGTGCTTTTTAGTCTGCCCCCACTGTTTGTCCCCTATCCATCCTCAGATTCTAAATATTCCTCTTCATAATCAGCACAGAGACCCTCCATGTGTCATTTAGCCGCAGCGAGGTTAAAGCTGCCACCTCCCAGCGAGGTTATTAGTCATGAGGAGAAGTATGGAAGATGATTCCATATATCAGTTTCTCTTCAAAGCTAGTAACTGCAAAGGCATCATACGAGGAACACGATCCCATAGGCTTTGCCAGGGAATTGATGCGATGCCATAAAAAGGTGTTAAATGCTCCGCCTGGAGGCTACTTTGGTACGGGACCCCTTTGCTGCCTGCTAGAATATTACACAACACTGCTAGGTTGGATGTAATGTTGATGAAGTACTGCAAGAGCCACCGTGTCTGATCAGAAGCAAGACAACAGGGTTTAATAAAGGTTAAGTGAAGGTTCATCCTCTTGTGGGCGGGATTGTCCTCCAGAAATTGTGTCAATCTTGGATTTTTGGATTATATACATACTTATATTTTTATATATTTTATATTGTGTAAAAGTGGAAGATCGGGAAAGAAATGCTAAATTAAAATTCAAAGGGTTTAAAAAAAAAAAATTTAACCGCCGATCCTCTGATTGAAGGACGACCTTGCTCTACCACTGAGACAGTCGCTTTAATCTGCAACAGCAAATACATGTTGGAAAAAATCATAACGTGTGAACAACCAATTCTACTTGGGGTTTTGGAAAGCGGCCTCCCTATTGACTGCCTCGATGTAATGCCCAATCCAGCCTTTCACTCGGGTTGCGAGTGCTGGTCAACGGGGAAATCTTTGGCCCGATGGTGACGAGACCATCACACCAAATCTCAAAGCGGTGGTGAGATTTCGGGAATAAATGAATCATTGTTATAAATTGTTGAAGGTGGTCTTTATGGTCATCTTCTTTTCTCGACGAAGACTTTTGAATCACATCAATTTTGTAAAATTCTTTGAATGACGAAGCAAAACAAAAGCAAGATAGAAGGTGAATTAAAGAAAACCAAACAGTGAGGCCTAAAAGGAGAAAGAAAAAAATACAATAGATACAAATTATTTAGAAAATAGCAATGAAATAAATACAAATAAAGAAAAAAGCAAATAAAAGCAATAACATGATAATAAAAGACGATATCACATGAAAGCAAGTCTATTAAAAAAAGGGATTTAAGGCGATTTAAGTGATTACTGATTGTGCGAGCCTCCTCTGCTCATACAGGTTGTTCCAAAGCCGAGGGGCCTTGATGGCAAAAGCACGATCACCTAAGGGTTAAGCCTCGGCTTTGGACCAGCCAGGAAGGCCCACCTGAGGATCCAAGTCTGCGAGCTGGCTCATGAGGGGTCAATATGTCTGCTATATGACCATGATTTAAAAGTGATCAGTAAAATCTTAAAATCAATTATAAAGCAGGGAGCCAATGGAGAGAAGGCTTTGAGGCCATGTGATGTTGCCTCAAACCAGTGAGAAGCCTTGCTGCTGCATTCTGAACGAGTTGGAGACAAGAGTGTGACTTTTGATTAATGCCAGAGAAGAAAGACTTACAATAGCTGACCAGTGGTGGGCCGTCAGGGCCTTTTAAGCCTTCACTGCTGGCCTAAACAGAATTACAAAGTTATAGCTATTTTATCATTTAATTGTTTTTCACAAATACACTACATGTATTATAAGTATGTTTCCCTATCAGCTTAGGGACAGCTCCTTGTCTTCCTCTGTTGCATTGCCTGCAGCCTGCTTGCAGTGCAGCTTGTTTTAAGGAGAAGCTTTTATCCAATCACATTTTTTTCTCTCCTGTGTCTCTATGTCAGCAAAGCAGTTTAAGCAGAACTTTGCAGATTAAAGTAGACTAAGAGTGAAGGTTGTGGTTGATTGTCATGGACTTTAACGAATCAGATCTTTAGTTTGACAAGCTGGGCAGATTCTTTGATGTGCAGGGCCTGCGAAATGGCATGGATGTATATGATTGGTCAGTGGCCCAGGGTGACCATTAACATGCGCTGTGATTGGTCAGTGGGGCACAAAGCTTCTAGAAACTTCTAGCTGCTACCTAGAACCAAAAAGTTACCTTGCTGGTGGATTTACTGATGACTTGCTGGTGGATTTTACTGATGACGCCTTTCTCACAGAGGATTACGGACATGTGGTGAGTGAAATGCTGGTTGTGTTACTTTGTTTTTACATCTGCAGTCGAATTTAATCATACACAGCGCTGTTGTTGCTGCTGGTCAGCCAGGGCTGGGCCGCACCTCTCCCCTCCACGGTGCAGCTGCTGCTGGAGATGTCTTGTGTGTGTTGTTTTAATTTTGTTGGATTGTTTTGTTATTACTAAATGTGACCGGTTGTTTGGTGGTTATTTGGACAACATGCATTGTTGTTGACCCGACGGGATTGGGCTGGTCAAGTCGGCCAAGTAGCTGATTAAATTTGATATATATTTTATTTTTGATATTTTATTTTGAAGATAGTTCTTATTTGAGGGAAGCAGGACTTGTATGGTCAAACACAAATGGTGAAATACTAAAGAAAAGCAGTTGACTTGCTGGGTTTGCTTGGGTTTTACTGTTTCTTTACTGTTTGTTTATCATTTATATTATATATCTTGCCCATGCATAAATGAACGAAGACATTGCTAATCAATGCACATTATGTTGGGAAAATAGTGTGAAAATAGTACATTTTATGTAAGAATGCAGGAAATACTGAATGAATAGTGTGAGAAGTTCCCGTTCTTTATTCCTATCACTTGTGCAGCAGTTACAGAGAGGCAGTCTGTGGACCATCATAGGTGTCAGGCACTCTCCAACAATGCTTATTAAATATGTATAAGGAGAAAATCCTCCAATTAAAGCAAAATCTGAACCGAAGACAAATAAAATATAAATCAAGTTATCTAAATTTGTTGACACTAAATTGTGCAGGCAGAGTTGTTTAGTCTTATGGCCTGCAGGACGAGGCTCTCCCTGAGCTCTGTGGCGTGGGCCCGGATGCTGCGGCAGTAGTCCCATTAATGCAGATGGGCTTGTGTCCTTCTCTTCGCTCCTTCCTGTCGTCCACGATCAGCTCCTTAGTTTCTGTGACGTTTAGATGGAGGTTGTTGTCCTGGCAACAAGATGTCAGACCTGTACCAGGCTGTAAACATGTTTGTTTGTGCTGTAAAGTTTGACATTTTAACATTTTCATCTTTGGGGATTGACTTGCTTTTATGGGACAGCCTCAAGTGGCCGTTTATGGAACAGTTTTTCCACGTTGACTTGATTTCTCAGCTCCAGAGGTTGCCGTCACGGTAAATTGAGCTGAGGTTTCAGACTAATGAAACAGCGCTTGAGTAGAGGCAACTTTGATGAAACCAGCGGAAGCACGCTTGATTCAAAGGTCAAAGAATGCATTCCTCTGTCCTCTAAGTGGGGAAGTATTTCAGACAGAGACAGCAACGTGGTACTCTGGAAACTCTCCAAACTGGAAATGGCGTATCACAGCAGTGCAACTGCGATACACACATTTTTAATTTTTGTCCCCACCAAAGCGTGATATATCAGCGTTATCGACACGTTCTTTGACTGTGGGTAAATGATTAGTATATTAATCTGGATTTAAAAAAATTGTTAGACTAATCAACTCATCGAGAATTAGATCAACCAATACAAAAATGAATCATTAGGTGCAGTAGATGCTGTAACTTATTGCTGGCTGCCTGGCAACAGCTGGTTTTCATTGCGCTAGCCTCCGGGGACAGTGCAGCAACAGATACTTTTTTTTTTGGCAGAGCATTTAATTTATCAATCGCTGTAAAGAGAATTTCTACAAATATATTTACAAAAAATGCTTCTGATATAAATCGCCTGCCCTAGCTTTACGACGGCAGCATAGAATCTCCAAAATGAGGGAGTTTGACTGACGGAGGGTTTCCTACTGTTCCACATGTTGTGAGTCACGTCGGCTAAATGCCAACATTGCAGACAGGTACAAGACCTAAAACATGAACAGCGTTTGATTAATCATCAGAGCAGGTGCTGCCTTTGTGTAAGGGAGTGTGTTTTATGGGGGGCAACATCTGTTTATACTATATTCAGTATTTGAAATAATATCCTGTCAATTTTCTCCTGTTTATTTTGCTCCCTTCATTTGATAATTGTTCATTCTTATTTACCCTCTTTTAACCAGCTTATTTGTGTGTGTGTGTGTGTGTGTGTGTGTGTGTGTGTGTGTGTGTGTGTGCGCGCGCTCACGTAGGACCGTGCAGGGCTCAGTTGGACATCAAATAATAGGCCATCATCAATCCCTGTCACACTCTCCAGGGACTAGGGAGGAGGGGGATTGGGGGCCAGGTCAAGAATGAGTGTGTGTGTGTGTGTGTGTGTGTGTGTGTGTGTGTGTGTGTGTGTGCGTGTGTGTGTGTGTGTGCGCGCGTGTGTGTGTGTCTACTCTAAGAGATGGAGTAAATGTGGACGAGACAAAGGAAGGGTTATAGGCTTTAGAACAATGTACGAGGGATGTGTGTGTGTGTGTGTGTGTGTGTGTGTGTGTGTGTGTGTGTGTGTGTGTGTGTGTGTGTGTGTGTGCAAGCTGCCATGATGGTAGAGCATCTGTGTGTGTGTGTGTGTGTGTGTGTGTGTGTGTGACATATGGACCATGCACACAGAGGCCTAGCAACAGCGTGTCATTGAGCATATCTTATCTGCGGAGATGGCAGCAGTAAGAATGTTATCCCCGCTTGCTGCTGATGTTTTTATTGTGATATGTTTCCTTTAGTCAGAGCTACTGTGACATGTTCTTTCTGGCCCAAAATGTGTCATCTTCCTTGCTGTTTTTTCTCGTCTCCCCCCCCCCCCACACACACACAAAGACTTCTTTTCTGTGGATGTTTCTACTTAAAGCAAGTCTGTGTGAGTGACAGTCACAGAAACCATGTATGTTTAGCCTTTGACTATTTTTTAGTTTGCTCTATGTGTTCAGACTAAAAAGCAGTATATAATAAGTAGTATTACAACATTATATATACTCATAGTTTGTTTTAGGAGTTATTTGTTTTGCTGACAAGGCGGTCGTTAGACCAACTTAAACAAAACATGAATCAAAACACATCTATTACAGAGGAAGACCCTTATAGGATTGTAACTTGATTCATGTATACTTTTTTCATTAAAGTGAATAGCAACAGTGTTTGTTTACAGCAGTCGCTAAAGTGGGGCGGAGTGTGGCAGGACCCTCCGCCAATCAGCACTGTTCTTTCGCCGAGTTCGCGCTGGAGAGGCGGGACTCGCAGGCCCTGTTAGCCAATCAGCGTCTACCTTCCTCAGCGCTGGGAGAAGTTAGCAGTCTGCTGCCAGTCCGGTCCGTAGCCACGATGGATGCAATACCATGCCTTCTGTTTGTCCTCCTGTACGGGACAAGGATACAAGAAAACACCGGTAAGTGCCGGTTTTTCTCGGAAGTTGCACTCTCGGGTCGGACCAGTTCTGCCAGAAAACGCTCTTTGTTCAAGAAGCCTGAAGAAGCAGAGAGTGTGTCTAACTAAGATGGCGCAGGGTCGGTGGCCAGCCTGCTGCTGCCTGTCTGAGGAATGTTTATTGTCTGGGGGGGAGAACAGGAGCAGGCAGCTAAAAGTCACATTGGGCTTAAAAAGGGCGGACGGCTCCAGCCCGGGATGAACGCTGGCCTTTGCGGCTGATTCTGGCTCAGCTTTGGGGATTCTGCTTCGCCAACAAAGAGCCCGTCCGGAGGAACAGTTCTCAGCTGCGCAAAAACTAAGTTGGCACAATCACAAAGTGGATGTTTGCTTTTCATTTGTTTTGTGTCAAGCGATGGTTGTTCATTCACCATGGTGGTCGGAGCACGTCCCTTCTCGATGTCTTTCGAGTTGAACTGCGCAAATGTGTGTTTCCTCGGTACCGAGGTTCCCGTTATCTCTCGGTCCACTTCGTGTCGGTCCTCCAGACGACGCGACGGCCTCGCTCAGCAGTGTGCGCGTAGCTCTCTGGACTCTTTGATCAGTGGGCGCGAGCTAATGTCAGAGTAGTTTGTTGCTCGCCCCCCTCCTCTAATTAGTTTGTTAATGAGCTGTCGGCGGTGTTAACTGGTGGTTTTCTTGCTATCCGAATATCTAAACTTAACTTCTCCCCACCACGTTAGCCTGCTCGCTCACAGCTGCTTTATCAGAACCAGAGTCTAGACGTTTTTGTGACATTTTCATGTTCCGCTTTCCTTTAACGAGCGTTCAGTTTCCGGGAATTAAGGTTTTTTTTCTCAGGCGGTGGTAATGACAGCCGGTCCAACGTGAGGCGCAGAGGGCTTCTGACCCGGAGACACCACAGTAAAAACAGTTTTGCTGTCAAAAGATGTCCTGTCCCCTCTCCCCTAGTTGGCAGCGACTGGGTGCGCCGAACTTCGTTCAAAATGGGCCAATTCTGCTTTGTGCCATTTGAGGTCTCGTCTGTCGCTTTGTTGAAGTATCCCATTGCATTAAGCGTGCACCTTTCCGAACGGCACGTCGTTTGACTCAAACCTCGACTTTAAAATTAATAAAAAAATAGCCCTCCGTGTAGGTGGATTAAGGCTGCGACTCATTTATCGGGGACCCGAACGCGCTCGGCCCCAAGATGCTCGGAGGAATGTTACGCCCTGTGTGTGATGGGTCCGCGGGAAACGGGTTTGAATTACCCGCAAGATTTTCAAATTGGACTCGGTATTTGTAGCTCCTCATTCGACACAGCAGCCACATATTACTGCTGGCACTCTTATTACGCTGAGATTTTATTTTCATTTCGCATCGGAACCGCGTGCGCTTTCCTTTGTTCCAGCAATCAGCGCATTGCAAAAGGAGAATTTCTCCCAGGTACAAACAACAGATAGTGTTTTTTCTTCTTCTCCCTCGTCTTGACTCACGCGCTTCCTTTGTGTGACATTCCTTTGTGTGTGGAGAGAGAGACCATCATGAGGGAAGGAGCGTGCTTTTTCAAACGGCATACATAAAGATGTTACGTGAACGTCCCCGTGCCAAAGCAGGGGAGGGGGTCATGTCCTCATATACCCCATCGTTCCCTCAGACTGCGGGCTGGTGCTGGCTCAATGACCCCTAAGAAGACGAGGGAAATGTCCAGCAATGGGGGATTGCTGTGGCGTCTTCTGTCGAAGCCACATCATTTCCATCAGAAAAGAAGATGACATAAGAAAAACGCAGATGATTTGACCCCACCGATGAGGATACTCGGTGGGCATTTCGGATGCGAGTCGCAGGGATATCCAGGCTGTGTCAGATTTTTATATACACATTCACAGAGGGGTTTGTGCGATTTATTCGGAGAGCACCTGGTGCCATTCACACTTCAGTGTGTCATGTCGCTTTTCGGCGTTTCAGCACCACACCCCTGCAGCTTCAGCGGCGTTCACACAAAAGCATCCGCGCGCGCACGTCCAAGAGCTGGCAGTGGGGCTAAATTGGGTGGTGTCACTATTACTCTCCTCAGCCAAACCAGCCTCGGTCATCCTCGTGCTCTGTCACTAGTTTCATTTGTCTGCTCTGTGGTCTTGCGCCTCCTTTTAGGCATAGTAAGAAGGGGGTACATATTTAGCTGGAGTGGTTGGTATAAAGGAAGAGGGTATCTGTCAGCACTCTCAGTCAGATGCAAACCACTGGCAAGCGAGATTTCAAATTATCCCCGACTGTCCCAGACAGCAGAGAATGTTATTTCAGCTTTTCTTTGGGATTTGCTACTGGTCATGAAATGGCTCTGGATTTGGGCAGGTGTGCACTCCACTCCCACGGAGCAGAGTATACTCTGTGTAAGGGCGACGTTACAATGTTTTGGCATTTTGAATGCAAGAAAACAGTTGCTGTTTGAAGAAATAAATGTCTTTTAAAAAGACATTTATTACTTAATCTACTTGGTTTGAGAGCTGTCTCATCGGGTCCACACGTTTTCCACTCCTTTTTCCCGATCTGAGCAGCAGTGGAGGAGTATCCCTGTTTTGTGTGGATGGAAACATTCTGTCCTTATTTACAGAAACTCTTACTGTTACCTCCAATACTCAACATGGAACTATAACAACAAAGCAATTAATCGATGAGTCAATCAACCACAAATAAATTGGGAGCTTGTGGCATTGTAGCTGGATAGTCTTGATAGTAAACAGAATATCTTTGGGTTTTGGACTGTTGCTGGGACTCACCATGGAATCTGGTGTACTGGGATTGAACTTTAGCCCTGGACTTTGACATGGAGAGGCCTTTTGTGAGGGCCTGGAGGATGCAGGCCGAAAGTGGGTTGACCGCAACTTTAACACCAATACAGTTGTTGTTGTATAAAGACAATGTGACGATACTGAACACCTTCAATAATACTCATAACTAAAAAGTCCCAACCACAGGCCGGTTAGGCCTGAAACGGATCAGTGGCTATGTAGTCTTCCCTCACTTCACGTCGGTTAATTGTGATCAGGTTTCGTTATGGATTAATTGAGAAACGAATCGACAGATTAATCTGTGATGAAAATGATAATCAGTTGCAGCCTCGCTCCAATAGGCACTAGGATAATGTGGCGCGTATAACGCATCACCCTGGTTCCTGATCGTTCTGTCTTTTGTGGAGCTGCCTCATCAATTCAAGTAGTTTACCGATAAAAGCTAAAATATCAGGTTAAATGGTGGTCTGACGATCAACGGGCTGAAAGGACTTGATGATATACAGCATGCATTGTACCCTCACAATTGGTTTTCTGTGATCAAATGTTTTCAGGCAGCCAGAAACAAAAGACTGTTTATGATGGCCCTAAGGTCAAGTCAGATACCAGGTATTTCAAGGGGTGGCGTTGAACATATAGTGTACTGTATGCAGATGACCTCTTACTCTTTGTCTCTGACTTAGACAGAGCTTTCCCTCTTGTCTTAAACTTAGTGGAGGAGTTTGGTCAAATTTTAGGCTACAAACTAAATTTCCAAAAAAGTGAATTAATGCCGATCAATGCTGCAGCCATGAAATATCCATTGTCTGACTTACCTTTCAAAACATCTCTTGAACATTTTAAGTACTTAGGTGTCTGTATAACCAAAAAATACTCAGACTTATATTAATTTAATTTCTCCCCTCTTCTGGCGAGGATGACTCAGGAACTTCAGCGGTGGTCTCTTTTGCCTCTCTCTCTTGCAGGGCGGATAAACTGTGTTAAAATGAATGTGCTCCCGAAATTTCTATATCTCTTCCAATGTATACCCATTTTCCTTATTAAACGTTTATTTCGCTCACTTGACCACACAATTTCCCAATTCTTATGGAACAAGAAGCCCCCTAGAATTAAAAAAAGACACTTTACAAAAACCTAAGGAGCTTGGTGGTCTAGCCTCCCCAACTTCTCACTCTATTACTGGGCAACAAACATTAGAGCCTTGTTGCACTAATGACCAACCCCCACTTTGGCTACAGGTTGAGGAGGCCTCATGTGGTTCATCATCTCTGATGTCCCTCATGTGCTTCCCCACAACTAATCCATCATATGTGCATTCAGACAGTGTTTTTTGTATAAAACTGTCTTAAAATCTGGACACAATTTAAACAACAATTTACATTGCAATCTATCCCTGGTCTGGCTCCTGTTTACTCTAACCCCCTGTTCACTCCATCCATTATGGATAATGCTTTCTTAATTTGGAGAGACAAAGGAATTTTATCCTTTAACCATCTTTACATTGATGGTAAATTTGCTTCCTTTGGTCAGTTAGCACAGGCTTATAATTTGCCTTCAACTCACTTTTTCAGGTATTTGCAGATGAGAGATTTTGTACGTAACCGCTTTCCCAATTTTACCACCATAACGTATCCCACGCTTACAGACACCATTCTCAAAATTAACCCTTACCGGAAAGGTACCATATCAAGGATTTACTACACTCTTCTTGAGCACCAATCCTCAACCTCTGATGCCTTGCATACTGCATGGTCGGCTGATCTTAATATAGAGATAGACTCTGCGGTGTGGGAGAACGCTTTGAAATGGGTCCACTCATCCTCAGTCTGTGCCCGGCATGGAATCTTACAATGTAAAGTAGTGCACAGGGTTCATTGGTCCAAGAATAAACTGGCTCGTATATTCCCAGGTGCAGACTCACGTTGTGACCGATGCCATTTAGGACCGGCCAGTCTTGGCCACATGTTCTGGGATTGTCCTGTACTTGCGCCGTTCTGGAACAGTGTCTTTGACACTCTCTCAGCCGTCACTTCTACCAATATCTGTCCCTCACCATTAGTTGCCCTGTTTGGTGTCCTACCTTCTGGGAACTCACTACCATCCTACTTCTGTGAACTTGTGGCCTTTCTGTCACTTTTAGCGAGGCGTGTTATCTTGCTACATTGGAAGAACCCCCCCCCCCTCCAACTCTCAATAGCTTAGAGATGCCCTTGGTTTTATGACATTAGAAAAAATTAAGTACTCTTTACGAGGCACCTCTACTAAGTTCTGTAAGGTCTGGGAACCCTTCTTGGAGCACGTCAGGTCTACCCAACTAGATATCGCCACCGTTGATTGATTCGCCCCAACATGTGCCCTGTTTTAACTAGCCTTATTGGTACCACATATTAGCAGCATGCAGCACTACTATTTTTTTATATATATAATTTCTTTTTTCTTTCTATGTATTTGTATTATTTATTGTTATGCATATGTTTTTGTTTCCTTATTTATAGTCTTTACATTGCTCAATTAATGCAAGTGGATATGCATGCATGTGTGTGTGAGTGGATGTATGTGAGTGAGAGAGTTGATGGTCAGAGAAGGTGGAATAGTAAGAATCAGCATATGTTTTTACAATATTATCTGCAAGCATTTAACAGCCAGTTGTTGATTTTGGGTTTTGGTTGCTTTTATAATTTTCTTTTCTGTTTGTGTATCAAATTGCCTTGTTGTATATTTGTTTTGGGAAAGGGAGGCGAGGGGAGGGGGGCTGTAATGTGTACCCTCACTATTTGGCTGTCTGATATGTTATCCTTTCACTCCTGATTTGTGAGGTCTATTGTATATTAAGTCTTGTTTTGTAATTTCTACAAATAAATCATATATAAAAAAGACTGTTTATGAATCCGGTACCGCAAACTGCGTAGAAAGGAGCGGCTGAGACGTTGGATCAAGACACCTTCGTGGTGATCAAAACCTTCCCACTTCTATGATCATGTACATATTGTGCTAAAAGGGGTCCACAGCCCATGAGTAATGGAAAGCACTGTGTTCGCTCCTTTTTTTTTTATAGAAAAGACACAATATTTTTCAGGAAGCAGCAGTCATGGGATTTTTCATCAAGGCCTCTGTGGGAGCGCGGCTTTCTCGTCTCTGCAGGGTTCAAACAGATATGTTGTGGTTTTATCTTGATAAAGATACCGCAAAAATCTCCACAGAGGCGCTAGGAGTCAATATTTTGCACGTACTTTTCCCGCTGCAACGTGTTCCCTCCCCAGCCGCTGGGGGGGGCATTTATTTTTTCCCGTGTCGGTAGTGTGTACAAAAGGTGTGCACAAAAGGCTTGTGTGGCGTTGTTTTTCCGGGCGCTGCTGTTGTTGCAGTCGGTAACAGCAGCGGAGGAATGCCAGGCATGCCGGGGGACCCTGGACGTCCGTTGTCCCGACCCAAGGAACCACGACTAATTGGAGGGGTTGTAGCCATGCCAGCGGCCAGTCGGATTCAAAGGCACCAATGCGTTAATGAACGCCCGCCCCCACCACTCCGCTCTCCTTCACGGGGAGGCCCGGGAATCACAAACTCCACTGCTGATTCTAGAGAGACGAGAGTTGTTTCTATCAGGTGGGAATAAGAATTAGAACCTCTCACGAATCTGAGTAGCAGTTAATCTTTCCCACAAAGAAACTGGAGGGCTAGACACCATCTTTGCCATATACCGAATGCAACATTGCCTTGCTGAAGTCACACGTGGTCAATATCTATATCTCACTTGAGTGAGGCACCGAGGTGAGGCAGAGGCGAGCAATGTCTTGGAGCATTTCTTCCCTGCATCTCAAACATGAAAACCTCCTCTACATGGCCAGAGTGCACCGCATCACTGTGCCTGATCTCATCTGTGTGTGTGTGTGTGTGCTGACACAGTGACTAGCACCGCATGGCATGATGCAGAAACGTGTGATGCGTCTCCGCAACAATTTTCAGTCCAGTGGCAGTATTTTGAAGAAGGGGCTTTCTAATGAGGAGACTACTCAGAAGGCAGTTGGCCTCCGTGTTTGTGTTCAGTTCATGTTGGCATGGCTTCTCTGGAACTGTTTCACAAGGTGACTTTGTCCATTTGAGGAACGATATATTTACATGCATGAAGAGGTGGGCATCGTCCAATAGACTGCCAACATAGTTTTGCAGGCCCAATATATGTTGTCAGTGTTTTTTTCCCTGCAGGTCTCTTATTTCTCGCAGTGACGGCTCACAAAATGCAAGCTTTGGATGGTTTTCATGGTTGTGAGTCACGGATGGGATCAGCAGAAAAACAAAAAGTAAAGTGTATATAACTTTTAGAGATGCTGCATCACGTTTTTAATATTTTATAGCACTTGGTACAATGCTCCAGACATATTTCTTTTCTCCACTGTTTCAACAGCTCTATCAACCATTCTAAATGTTTTTCTTTTACTTTGTTATTGTCATTTATAGCAGTTATTTGCTAATCTTGTCATTAGTAGTTTTAATTAATCATAAGCTGCTTTTGTTAGGAAATGAATCTATTTTCTTATTATTATCCCAGATCAACCGTACACCTCTAGTTTCTTTTTGAAGTTCAGAGAAGGAAAGACTCACTGTGGCAGCTGTGCATGGAGCTGAAAGATGCAACCTCGTACACAAACTAATTGAATTCAAAGTCTGACTAATACGCGGAAGGAATCTAATGAGTCGACTTCCACAGCCGGACACTGGGTTATTTGTAATTCAGACACTCAGTGTCTCCCGCTCCACGGTCAGTCCAAATGCTCTGATTTTAAGAAAAGACCTACAATGTAATATCTCACTAATTCACCCACATTATGCCTTAAAAGCAATATAGAAGTTACAACTCAGTCTGAATCTGTATTTTACTGGGTTATTACAGCACGTTTCTGAATAATCAATTTAGTGTGGCTTGACTTTTATTCTTCACCTCTTTTTATTTTCTTAACAGAGTACAAAATCTCAAGTTGACTGCACCAGTGCACTGCAATTTTTTCAAATAGCCGTCTTTCTGCTGCGTCTGAGATTCCAAATGCAGACATGTGGCTTGTTATTCCTCCTCACAGGGGTACAAGCAGACAGTCAGCCGGTTCATTCTAAGCTGTGACTCAGCGGCTTCAAACAGCACTATCCTCTCCGGCTTCCATTAAGTGTGTGTGTGGCTCAGTGTTTCTTTTCTTTTCTAGAGATACATCGATGGTCAGCTGATCGGCCATGAGTCTCATATTTTCTTTTTTTTAACTAATTGCGTTAAAAATTAGTATTTGATTTATGCAAATTGGGAAACATCAGAAGAAAGGGATCCTGTTTAGTGTTAGGAAACAGTGAAGAGAGGACATGGTGAAGGAAGATGGTGAGGGTGATAATTTAGTTGGACTGCTTGATCGGGGGGCGGGTGTGCATGTGTCCGGGTCGGAGCATCTGTCAGGCGGCCTAACCTTTTAGATGGAGCTGCTGCATATTTATAAGAGCAGCGGCTCAGACAGATGTACTGCCTGCTCCTCCCCTCCCACTCTCAGTCTGCACGGTCGGTACAAAACAGAGCCTGTGATTTATGTCCTCTTTTGTGATTAAAAAAGATGCAAGCTGCACAGCAAAGCCCGAAAGTTTTTAGTTTTTCCCGTAGGGCCGAGTTGTCTTGAGTATTCTGGAAAAGCAACACAAGAGAAACAACTCTACAGCCAGTTTCTCCATTTTCTGCAAGTTTTGATCAATACCTGTATTTTTTGGTGTCAATCCCCCCCACCCAAGCCAGGCTTCCTATCCCCAAAATGGCAATCAATCTTGCGTTTGCCAAGCGCTAAGGGCAGCGCGTCGCGTGTGTTCCAGAACGAGCCCCAGTTTGGTTTATGCCACGTTGCCGAGCTTTGGCGCCGGCTTTCAACCTGCAAGGACAAACAGTTCAGCGGAGCAGATAGCAGTCCGCTCTGTGTTTGTGCGAAGGGGGGAGGCTCATGTGGATCCAGGGGGCAGTGGGCCCCTTCACACACACACACACACACACACACACGAACACACAAACGAGCGAGCGAGCACATCTGGTATGGACAAAGGGCTGACCATAATGGGGGTTGGGGTAGATGGGGCCAGTAGGGCCATGACCTATGGAAATGACTGTGGGAGCCAAAAAAGGGGGAATTAACTGGCATAGAAGGGTCTAAGGAACGCAGTGGGGGCAGGGCAACACGTGGACGGTGTGTGTGTTGGTACGTTTGCTTTGCTTTTGACTGTGAGCATTAACTAAATTGTGTTGAACATAAACGTGGTGTGATGAAAACATCACACCACGTCTGTGTGATGTGCAGACTGTTGCTCAGAAGGATGGATCACATTTTCACAAGTGAGATTTTAAAAGTGGACTGCATTTGTTGAAATAGGTGCACACGAAAATATATATATATATGTAAATCTTCATATAATGCATGCCAGTAATTTTTGTTGGAAACACAGCTTTCATCTTTGTGACATAACTACGCTGACACAATAAGGTTGCCAACAGAGAAAAAGAAAGATGGTCTGGTTAAAAAGAAACTAGGCTATCCCCATTTAGATTTGCCCTGAAATGGCCATTCAAATATGAATGCATGTACAGAATACCTGTTAGCCTTTGCAGTGTAGCTTTATGCTAATTTGTGGTTCACCTTGAGGACAACGTTATTGCGTGGTCAGTCCAAATCACCCTAACGAGTAGTGCTGCTGGTTAAAAAATGAACAGGTTTACCACTGTCTCGTCTTTTTATCAGAAATGCTGCATTGTGTTGATGCCCGCCTTGTGGCTGCTCACGTAGCACCTATTAGCATGCCGTAGGTCAGGCCTGTCCAACCCGCGGCTCCCGAACCGCATGCGGCTCTTTGCCTGGTTTCATGCGGCTCTTACGTTCATATTGAAGTTTGTGTGTTTTTGTTTTTTTAAATCTTTTTATTGATTTTGCAAATACTTTAGACCACTGGTGTCAAACTCAAGGCGTGACGGCTTGAAAGCCTTGAAATCGCGGACCCGCTTTCAGTTTTTCTTTGAACAAAGTTAATATAATAACGTGCGTTGAATCTTTTGTCTTTGTTATTTTCATCTGTTTTAAGTTTGATCTTTGATAGAGTAATGTGGGTTTCTTAACCCTAAATTAAATGGATTTATGTCATAGTAACCAGAGACATTTTCATTTTTGGCTCACAGGGGGGTGTGGGGGGGGAGGTGGGTGAAGAAGGAATGGGGTATGGGGTATGGGGTATGGGGTTTCTTAACCCTAAATTAAATGGATTTATGTCATAGTAACCAGAGACATTTTCATTTTTGGCTCACAGGGGGGTGTGGGGGGGGAGGTGGGTGAAGAAGGAATGGGGTATGGGGTATGGGGTGATGTTCCTGTGTATGATGTGACTCTTTGCGGTAACACAGTAAAAAATGTGGCGGCTCTTATGCCGTGTTCACACCGGACGCGACGCGAATTAGCGGCGCGACCAGTTTACATGTTAAGTCAATCCACAGACGCGCTGCGGCGCGAATTTGCGAATGTGCGGCGAGATAGACGCGTTGGAGGCGGCGCGAACAGAACGTTTGACCTGGGGCAAACAAAGCGAAGGACGCGGCGCGAATTCGCGTGAGTTGAATTATCCCAACTCTGGCGGAGAAATCGCGTGACGCAAAGTTGCGGCAGCCAATCAGCGTTGAGAAGCTCTGCCCGTCACCACCGCCGTCTCCCCGTTTCTGAATGAAACTGCTGCTGCTCCGCCTGAACCAGCGCTGGTAGCGGCTTCATTGAGACGCTGTTGTGGGACTACGGATAATATTATGAACCCAGACACCATGGAGTTTGATGTTCCGACATATGTGGAGTTTACACAAAAAGTATAAAGCAGAACTGGTGGTTATTTCCATGGTGGATGGCATAATCGGTATCGTTTTACGGAGATACGCGAGACGCTGTTCCTGGAGGAGTCGGTGAAATTCACCGAGCTGTGTGCGGCTACGGATGATGTTATGAACCCAAATACGAGGGCGTTTCATGTTCCGACATGTTTGGGACTTCCACAACAAATATAAAGCAGAACTAGTGGTTATTTATTCCATGGTCGATAGCGGAAATGAAAGCTTCGTCGCTTGTCTCTCACAGAGGCAAGCAACAGAGCTAAGCCACGCCCCTTTGGTCGCGCCGCAAATTCGCGTTTGGTGTGAACACCCTCTTTCTACTCGCGCGAGTAAACTTCGGCGGTGGACGCGGCGCCGCAAATTCGCGTCGCGTCCGGTGTGAACACAGCATTAGTCTCTGACTGGTTGGCCACCCCTGCCGTAGGTGAATGAAATAGTTGTTGCACTCTACCCTCGGTTTTATTAAAGACATAATTGTGTTTTTGACAGCAGGATCTTCAGCGAAGATACTCGGTAAATGATCAACCCAGGTCATAATCAGCAAAGCAACTTGAAGTGGGACACACACACACACACACACACACACACCATATAAATATCCATACGGAAATATATGTAATAACTTCCCCATCATTTTAACGTGCACTATAATGTACAACTACAAAGAGTTGGCAACACTGACCAGATACACTACTTCTATTTCCACCTTTCACTCAAGTTCATGTTATTTGCCTTTTTTAAAGCTTATGCGTAGGCTCAGCAAGTGGCCTGGCCGTGCACATACGATCACGGGACCGGCACAAATAGTTCACTGATGAAAGTAATATTTACAGACTTTTGGCATCAACAGAGTGATTTCAACAATCGTTGAGTCATTTCCTTAATTACCTCTAGTCTGTGTGTTTAAAAAAAATAAATAAAAAATATCAAAGAAACGTTCATTTCCAACCCTTTATTCAAAAACAGACGTGACAGTGCAAAACATCTTCAGAAAGTGCACAAACAGGTTGCTTCTTGAACATCCCTGAGCTGTTAATTAAAACAATAAAATGGACTAACACTAAAAAGCCCTTTTTACTGTAATTGATCCCTCCAGAGGATGCATTTACATAACCTGCTTTATCAATATGTATGAAATACTGGGACAGAGGGAAGCTGTACTGCTCCATATAGAGCGTCCTCTTCCTTAAACTCTTTCATTCTGGGTCTCTTATAACCACGACGTCACGTTGTTGGCTAAGCCCAACTACGTGATTTGCTTCATTCTACTTTGAGTAAAAAAAACAAAAACCTGCAGCCAGATCCTCCGGTGTGCCGGTTTAACGTTAACGAGTGACAGCGTGAACTGAACCAGACCGGGGGTGACGGCATGTTTCATCACGTTTTTTTACAAGCAAGACTGAACTGTAACGGAACATAACGTAACTTTAACGACAATACACAACCCAAACACGTTAGCTAACGCGATAGCAAGCTGACTAGTAGCTTCCATTAAAAACAAGTTTGAGGAACATGAAGACGCTGATTGTCCAAGACTCGTCAAAGATCTTCTATTTTTGAGAGGATCACGACCTCAGCTTTTCTCGTGTCTCACTCCAATCTCAGAAACGCTGGCCGGCCAGTTGCTCTGCTCCGCTCTTTTTTTTTCTCCGCGACTTATTGCCCGGCGTAATAATCGCGCGACACAACGAATCGCTAATGAAATTCGTTGCCAACACTTTTGATAATCGATTTTTAGCGATTCGTTGTTGCAGCCCTAAATAAATACGTTGTAGTATGAATGTCCGCAGGAGCACGACTGGCACGTTTCTGGTTTTGGGCGTTTCAGGAGCTTTGGCTGCAAACAAACCACTCGGCACCAACTTCCACGCCGTCCAGCATCCAGTCCACTGAGACCAGTAGACTGGTAGTGGATCTCACTCGCTCGCTCACTCTCACACACAGGCTCTGTTCTGTTTCATTGACAGCCCATTTCAGAGGTTTATTCACCACACAGAGGAAGATAAAGGCTCAGCATTGTAGTAAATGGCTGAATCCTGCAGAGAGAGAACAAGAGAAAGATGAAAAGAGAGTATTTTACTCTGCAGGGTATTTCAACAGCAGCAGCTTCAATATCAAGTCAAAACCCACTTTTCAGAATGATAATTTGTTGTATAGCCCATGTTTGCCGGACCCATTGATGGATTATTTAACAGGTCATTCGTGCTTAGGTTTGGGGAACACAAAGGGCCCCCTAAGGCACAGCCTCTGTATAAAGGGCTTGCTCTGAGTCAGAGTTGACCAGTTTATTTGCTCCTGAACACAAAATGAGTCCCTCAGTTTTGAGCATCTGCAAATGATAATTTACTGTCGTGCTTGTTTCTCTCCTCTCGCTCTCCTTTCGTCTGATCAATCAGTGTTTTTCGGAGGGTGTGGCTTAAACACTTGGAGCCTGGCAGTCTGCTAGCTTGTCGCTCTCGCTACAAATATTATCTGCTTCGTTGTCCACAATTTTGGGCGGAAAATCAACCGTGGTGTTGTTAACCCTGTCAGAAGATGCAGTGACTCAAACCAAGTAAGAGCGGAGTAAGTAACTAACTAATTAAACACAGTCTTTTGTAATGTTCATGCACTGGTGTGGCTCACACGGATGCTGCTTATGAAAAGATGCAGATTCTTATATTCTGTTGAAGTTATGGCTTTCATTAATTCTTGAGTAGCATTGAGACCTGTTGACTCATAATCACATGGTAAAGGCCATCTAAAGATGTGTAGTTTACCTATAACTTTCTGTGGCTCCAGTTAACTTGAAGCACCAGTGATGTAAAAACAGTAATGGCTGCTTGCATATGATAATTGAAACTTTGGCCAATTTGTACCAAAACAACGGCGATGAGAGGCAGAAGCTCACAGCAGAGTTTAGCTGGAAGGCTTGTCCCTCTGTTTCTCTCGTGCACTACATCCTCCTCTCCTCTCTGCTGCAAAGCCCAAACTCCGAATGCTGGCTAGTTAAATTACTGCCCTGGACATTTTGTGTGTGTTTGTGCCCAAGCATGTGTGACTTTGGTTTATAAAAAAAAATTGCGAAGGGATTGCGTAATTGAATTGCTATTGATCTGCACGATGCCGTTGCCGGTTGCTGTTCCTCTTCCACTGACCGCCCTCTGCTGCGAGTCGATGTATTAGATTAAACTTCATCCTCCCTTTTCATCTGAAGTGTCCCCCGGGGCTTCCTCCAGCATGGCCACGGCAATCCGTCTTTCTTACCTCCACTTTGCCCTCCCCTTCTGTCAGTCTTAGAATAATGGCTTATTTATCCATAATCGGATTGTGTAGATGGAATCGGGTTCATTGAGAGGAATTACAGATGCACTACATGCCTCCTAGGACCTTGTTTTTATAAATATCATTTTTGTTTTTTAGCAGCATTCAGCATTTAATGTTACACACTTTTATTTTCTAGTGTAAAATACATTGCCATTCTACTGACATTTATTTTTTCTGCCCGGCTGCGGACGCTGTTTTTCTTTTCTGGAGCAGGTGATTGAAGTTTGGAAGGAGTGAGCCGTCTCGTTTCGTTCTCATCTCTGTGCAGAGCGCACATGCGCAGTAGTATTCCAGTATTAGTCTGTGATGGGAGAACCCTGATAGATGAGGCTTTTCTCCCCCGTTCCTCTCTGTCCAGTTCAAGGTCCTGGACTAAAGATAAATGTCCGCCTGCTCTCGTCGCGCATCATATGCTTTTTATTTCTCCCAAACAGAAGTCAAAGGACTTAACCAGGATTGCTGCATTTGCTGCATCTATAGGCCTTCACATAAAGTTTTATTTTTTATTACTGTTTGTTTTCATGCCTTTTTTTTTCATTTGAAGGCAATAATGGAGAGATGACAGGAAATGAGTGCGAGCAAGACAACAAAGACTCTCTCCCGGAAATGAACCGGGGACGTCGCAGTTCGTGTGTCTTAACTAGGGATGGGTATCGTTTGGGATTTTTCCGATACCGGTGCTAAACCGATACTTTTAAAACGATACCGGTGCCTAAACGGTGCCTGAACCGATACTTTTTTATTGCCAAGGCATTTTTTTTTTTTTAATTGAACAATATTATGAACGGTTTAAAGTATGCTATAGATATAAATAAATAAATAAATAAATAAATAAATAAATAAATAAGTACATACAAAACACTTGACTTCAAACTGCAGCTTCAAACCTTTTAACTTCAAACTATAAAAATATATATTTAAAAAAAGAACAGTCAGGTGGCCTGATGGGACCGTGTGCAACAGAACTCAGAGACTGTTGTATTCTACAAACTGCTGCTTTACTGGACTACACGTCATCATTAATATCAACTGGAGAGATTTGTTCCAGCAAGCTGAGGACGGACGTTCAAAAGCTCGTGCTCGTGTCCCCAGCGATCTCTGTGTGCGCGCGCTGTGTGTGTGTGTGAGCGCTGGAAGCCCCGCCCCCTCGAGCCCCGCTCTGCAAGCAGGCAGACAGAGAGCAGAGCAGCGAGTGTGCTCTGATTCGCGCTATTTTAATAGTTTAGTAATAGTTAATAGTTTTTAGCGTGCGGGCACCGCGCTACCTTTTTAGTATCTATATACCGTGCAACTTTACAGAGTAGTGTGTAAAAAAAAAAAGTATTTAAATCGGCTCAGGCACCGGAAGGAAGCACCGAAATCTGCATTGCTTTTCGGTCCGGTAGGTACCGGACGTGTTGGAACCGGTGCCCAACCCTAGTCATCGCTGCAGAATAGATTCAGAAGATATTTTGGCAACTGCCCGCCACTATTTGTGGCTTCTGGTGAGATGCACAGATGCACAGTTTAAGGATGCCAGTCGTTTTGCATTCATTTGCAAGGTTCTTTATCATTATTTTTAACAAGGCATCCAATACACGTACATTGTACATTGTCCCTCTTGAACAAATAAAAAGAAAATAAATACAGTTTGTAACAGAAAGGAAACATTAAGAGCACAGAACAGCCCTTTCTCTTTCACCAGGGCAACTCAAGGTTGTGATTCCATCCACACCTACTGTCCGCTGTACTGTTGAGAGTGTTGGAGGGAGACACTGAGCCCCATTAGAAGCCCATTGGTAGTAATGCTTAAGAAGATTAAAAAGCAAGGCCAATTAAAAAAATAACTTGATAATATCAGATAAATATTTACTGTTGTTACAGTAAATATATAAAAAAAGTTGTTGTAAACAAATGTATTATCTCTATATACAGTCATAAAAGACAATGACAAATAAGCATATTCAAATGTGGAACATAAACTAATAATGTTTGATTTCATATAATTTACAGGGTGGCAGTGCACATATCATTAATATTACTACTACTAATTATTATTAGTTCTGTTACAGTAGGATATTATGGATTGTATTCATTATAATAGTAAAAACAAGCTTGAAAGTCTTTGTCTGTTGAGTTAAAACCAATGAATAAAAACCTACCTAAAACGTTTATTTCTTCTGATCCAGAGAGATTAAATTAAAAAGAGAGATTAAATTAATAAATGCATTATTTAAAGACCGATAAAGACTTTGTACATAACTTGTAAATGCATACCTGGCATATTTCTCAATTACAGCACAGTCAATTAATTTTTTTGGTCTGATTTAGTAAGGCGTTAAAAAAATTAATGGCTTGATTAAAATTGACAAAATAATATCAATTATTATGAAGGCTGTATGACATTATTCACATTACAATACTTAAGTCTAACCAAAAAATGAATAGTCCTACATAATAAATATTAGATTTGGTTGGAGAAATATGAATGATGAGTTCAATTAGACAAAGAGGCAGATATTTGATTCAATAGATATTCAATAGCCAGAATACCAATCTTTAATTTATTTAACCAATATCAAAACAGAAAATGAATGAACGGCTGTGCTAACGAATTACATTGCACAGTGGATTTATAAATAACAAAAGTAAAAAAAAAAGTAAATAACAAAAGTAACAAAACAAAGGTAAACTCCCTCTTGTGGCCAAATGGGTCAATAACACTGATCTTCAATATGTGCAGAAATACTGGTTTCAGAAGGAAACCTTGCAAATGAATGCAAAAACCACATGATGGAAATGCTACTTCTAGGGAGTACAACATTGACTACTGACATCCTTAAACTATGCATCTGGGCATCTCACCAGATGCCACAAATAGTTGTTTTTCTTTATTTGATTATTGTTTATTCAAGTGTAAAAATATTGTACATGGTTGTGGCAAGCTGCCACAAAAACAAGTGGCACCTCTAGTTGCCACTAGTTTTTGTGGCAGCTTGCCACAACAACTAGTGGCAACTAGAGGTGCCACTAGTTGTTGTGGCAAGCTGCCACGTTTTTGTGGCAGCTTGCCACAAAAATGTGGCAACTAGAGGTGCCACTGGAAGTGCCTATACGAGTTTAATTTCTTTCTTTTAAAAAAAAATCTGAAAATAACACAAACAATATTTTTATATACTCTCCATGAGTAACTGATCTACAAACATGTGTATTTCACACAGTTGCTGAATGACTTGGAACTTGCAAAAAAACAGCGTCTTTGTCGAAGCGCCGCTGTGCTTTAAAGAATCTCAGTAATTAAAACATTCCTAACCCTCAGGTCGGCCGTATGGAGGTCAGTACCTCTGCCGTGAAGCGGTGGAAAGAAACAGGATTCACAGAAATATGGCTTTTTAGAGGTCACGCTTTTTTGCTGATCGTCGGCTGAAGGAATCAAAAGGCCGACGTGGAGGCGGACGCTTGCATTCACACCTATGGGCAGTTTAAAGTCAACAAAGAACCCAACCTCGACTGGGTTTCTGGGAATCGGTTAATATAATAAGTCATAACATGCTAGAATATCATAAGATAATATGGAAAACTGGTTTGTCAACAAAATGTCCTATAGGCACTCCAAGACCAACAATGAATGTACTACGAATTGTGTGTGTATCCAAAGCCTGATCAGTCTTATGCAGTGATCACATGAAGCTCAAATGTATCACAATAAGCTAATGATTATTCAAAACCAAGTGTGTGACAACCACAGGTGCTTTTGCCATGCACATTTGTTTTTCATTCGTTCATTCACTCACTCACTATGACCGTGATGTCTATAAGAGGTTTACGTTGTGCCTCTGTGCCATAGAGAGGGCACATACGCAGTCCTGCTGCACCAAGCACCCACCAGAGCAAGTCCCCATTGAAAGCACTATTTTATTCTGCTTGCACAACGTTTGCTAAAAACTACAATGACTGACCAGCTGATTTAGGAAATTGCTAATGAAACGGCATTTTTGTATATAGTGTTCCCCCCCCCCCCCCTTAAACCAGTAGGAACCAATGGGCTGTAGACGGACTCACATTATTGTTTTGGAGGAGTTATCTGAGGCAGTGTGGGAGTGTTTGATGAAGATGAGCGCGTCAGACCGAAAGCTCTGGGAAGGTTCAGTGTAGTACACCTAATGTGAGCGTGTATTGCCCCCACAGGTCAGACAGGCCATCGTAGCACCGCATGTTTTGAGTGGGGACGAGCCGGTTTTCAGGTTTCCCCGGCCGAAGTCCCGCGCGATCATTTCCACCAGTTTGATATTTTGGCCATAGCTCAAGAGCTGGATGTACAAGCCAAAGTAGCAAATCAGTACAGAAATGGAATGCTTTCAGGTCTGGAAAAAACACACAGGAGTGGTTTCATCAGCGCTCATTATTCTGCAGACATGAAAATTTGACGTTTTGAAACCAAAATATGTCATCCACGTGAATCACATAGATCCGAAGAGTTTTTGTTTTTGGGAGAGGGGGGGGGGTCAACTGTCTGCCGTTTCTGAGATTAAAAAAAAACTGAGGTCATGATCATCTTAGCAATAGAAGATCTTTGACGTTGCGAGTCTTGGTCAATCAGCGTTAAGATGTCTACAGCGGCTTCATTTCCCTCCCACCAGTTTAATAACAGCAAGCTAGTCAGCC